>NC_056747.1:679771767-679870114 GCF_019279795.1 Protopterus annectens | reverse complement strand
GGGGCCCCCCTTTTGGGGGAATCCTTTCAGAGGGCACAGGATTTTTAGCCATAGAAGCTTTAGCGCCCTTAGGACCCTGGGAAATTGCTTCTGGGTCAGCCACAGGGCTTTTATAAAGGAATTTGTGAGAGTCAGGTACTCTGTAGTATCTGTCTGGTTTGGCTGGAGCTGGAGGAAGAAAGTCTGGATTTAGACGAGACTCCAAGTAAACATCATCCACAATATCCAAAACAGGAGGGATAGCAAGAGGTCTGTATTGGGGTAGTAAAAGGAACTCTCGGAGCCTTTTCTTAGAATCATAGTAGTCCTGGCCTTCCCAGTGGAAATGTTCCCTCATAGTATGTAAAGTTTCCCCAAAGGAGTAGTCTTCAGGGGGAGATGCTGAGGGAATAGAGTCTTCAGCATCAGAGTCTTCATAAGGTGGAAACGTGTAATCCAGTTCCACAGAAGAATCTGAGGAAATTGAAACCTGGTCAGAGGAAGCATAATCCTCCTCTTGTCTTGGTCTTTTATCAGGAAGGGGATAGGAACTCCTGATTAGGGTAATCAAATCTTCAGCCATCTTAAGCATCTGTTTCTTAGGCATGGGGCCTTGAACTGTAGACTGATGTACAGTCTTTGGTTTTGAAGTTTTAAGCTTAGCATAAGATTTAATGGTGAGTGTAGTCTGTCTGAAGACACCTGCAACCGAAGGTGTTTCCACTGCACCGGGGTCTACTTCTACTCCGGTGTCGGAAGGGCCTAATGAAGATGGCTGCGTCAGCCTAGTAGACTCCGCTTGAGAGTCCGCAGCTGTCTGGGGGTTCCAGTTCAGCGGTCGTCATGGGATGCGTAGGCGCCTCACTGAAAACTGGAGAACCAGCGACAGGCCCAGCAGAGGCCTCTGAGTCTGGCTTGTTCCTAGGCTGCCTGTCCTTATCCTTGCATTTTTTATGCATGCCGGTCGTTGGCTGCTGAGACTGCATGATATAATTAAATTTCCTACCAAAGTAATGTCGTGCAAAGTCAAAACGACATTTGATAGTTCGTTTATTAAACCTAGCACAAAACCAACAAACTGACGTCATGGTCTGGGCCAAGGCAAGGAATACAACAGGAATGGAAGTCCTTATGAGATATTTGTTTCCCACAAGAAATGCAATTGTTAACTTTTTCTGACATCGGACTGAAGCAAGAAAAGGTTCCCCAACGGGGTACTTAGCTTTATTGAAGACTTCGGACTGAAATTCGAATCGAAAATCTCAGGTGTTGGCCGACCGGCACTTGCGAACTGCTTCTGCTTCGGGCACCGCGTGGCAAGAAAGACTTAAGAAAATGGCGTTGGATGCCTCATATACCCCTGGTGCACTGACGTCATGAAGAAGCGACAGCAACCGATGCCGGACCAAGACTTTGGAACTCAGGCCGACTGCGGGACCGTCTGACGGAAGGATAACCCAAGTGTGATGACTGCAGCAGGGTAACACGAACATCACTGTTTTAGCTGTGCAAGACCTAACAGTACCAGCAGCCTGAGGAAAAGTACAGCCCTGTTCTGGGGAGGTCCATAAAGCTCTAGAATTTGGACCAGAAGGTGGATGGCCACTGTAGCTAATTCGCACTGATAACTAATCATACTGCAGTAGTGACCATTTAAAAAAAAAATAACTAAAAAAAATTATCTTTGAAGCAAAACAGGGACTATTAAATGTCGGTCTTTAATGGAATCAGTCAGTTATAGACAAACTTTAGCGATTTTTCCAAGAAAGTCATGGAAGTTGGGAAATAGGTCTGCCAAAATATTTAATACTTAAAGCCACTTGGAAGGGACAGACAATGACACCCAATCACTTACTTCGGATGAAAAAAGACTGAAGATAGAATGTGATTTCCCTTGTATCATAGGCAGGGGAGCAGTTTTGCCTTTCCAGTCTGACTTCCAGAATAGAGCAGATGTACATCCACCACTGCAAAATTTCTACAAATCACCATCACCACTACAGCAACAATCTTTATAATGAACATCTTATTCAACCATCTATATAAGAGATACTGCCAATTAAGCAGATATACTCTATTTCACTAGAAAGACTTCGGCTTTTTCCAGTTAGGGGTCGTCACAGCGGAACTCCGGTCTAATGATTGGCAGTGGAGTTTCAGTGCAGAGTTGCCAGCCTGACACCCAACCTTCAAAGGTGGCACACCCATTCACGCATACACCTACCTGCATGTCTTTAGACATCACTCGACTGCAGAAAGGACATGCAGACTTCACACAGAAGGCGCTCCAGCCGAGAATCTAACAGGAGAACCTCTTGCTGTGAGGCGTGCTGCACCACTCTCACTCCTGTGTTGAAAAACAGCACAGCTGTTTTAACCCTTTCTAGTATCAGAGAGACTTTGGCAATCTGTGGCAAGCAGACCACCTTAAAATAGCGCCAGTGTTAAATACGTGGCCTAAAAGCTGAAGACCTGGATAAGGACTACAGGCTGACAATTCTGGCATGCAGACCACAGATATGACGAGAGGAGATCTCAGCATACAAAATGCTCGCAGTAATCACCAATCCTAATCTGTAGACAGAACTATTACCCAAATCCACTGATGAAAGAATGTTACAGTGAAATAGGGGGTTTACTGGATTCTTCTGCGACAATCTCGCAGTTAGCACAAAATAAGGCTATAAGCAGCTAACAAGCATCATTCTATAGTCAGTGGTTTGATTCCTTCAGTCTCCATTTGTCTACTCTGACCCTCAGCAAGTCACTTAAACCAAGCAATACTCGCAGGCTACCCCAGAACAGAGGCTTAGCCAGTTTAGCCAGTTAGAAATTTAAAGGAATACAATAAAATGTAACCCGGTAGCTATATTCGAGGGAGAGCAAAAGCCTTTCGAATTCTGCTGTGACAACCCCCCCCCCCCCAAAAAAAACAAAAAACTTTAGTATGCTTCAAGAGGATACCACTCTGTGCAGTCTTCCAATACTTAAGAGTGGAAAGTGAATGCAAGGTTTCCCAGCCCTCCTGCCTTATGATCTGGTTAGTTATAAGACTGCACTAAAAGAAAAACATAGCATTAAAAGGAATGGCCTAATTGTTAAGTAATAATGAAGTATGCTGGAAAATGGGCAAGTGCCCTTTTACAGGCAAGTGGTATACAGCTGGTTGGGGCACAATAGAAGGGATCCCCCGTGCATATACATTACCTGTTTGGATCTTTTCAAAATACAAGAGTGGATTAAACACTCAAAACATCATTCAAGTAAAATGAAAAAAACTCTTCACTGGGCTTCAGCTCCAAGAATCACAGTATATGATAAGCAGTGATTACCAACACCCCCTCTTCTTGGGCCAATGCCTTTCTAGAGGTCATATGCCAGTTGTGGTACCCTGCCACTCCAAACAGCTCTATCAAGTTGCCAAGATTGGGCTGAGAATATAGTCAGAAGCATACGCCTACTGCAACTATGAAGGGAATAGAACCCTGGCACTGTGTCAATACAGAAGCAAAAAAAAAAAAGTAGAAGAGTCAAAAGTAAAACTACATATGACACCCCCCATGGTGTTCACCCTTCCTAAACTCCAAAAAATCCACAATGTGATAAAGGGTTATTATGGAATTTCAAATGGTACTGCCATTTCAGTCTTGATAGCTGTATCATCTTGACACTGCAAAGAATAAATAGCCCCTGGTCCTCAAGCCTTCACAATAAATGCTTTAGCTTAATTTCTGAAACCAGTTCTTGCATACTACAGACAGAAGCTCAACTCTGAAATGGAAACATCTCAATCTTGTAATTGGTCTACATATACACACACACCAAAATGTTACAAGTATAATTATTTATTCAAGTACAAAATACTGCTTTTAACACTACCAAAACAAACTAAGGGCATAGCTTTGCTGACATCAGCCAGGACAACTTCAAAAACTGTCTCGTCTCTTCCAGTGGCAAAGGGATGCAAACCTTTTCTGAAAATTATTATTGACAGATTCACAAGGACAGTTAAAACCACTTTAATAGTCCATTAAAGATATCTGGTTAATTGTTCAGATGCTAAATCCAAACCTTGGATTGGGCATGTCAAACTAGATGCAAAACAAATATAAATAGATGTACAACCTCTGTGAGAGAGGGGGTTTCAATTTAGCTAGAAATTACAATGAGACTTTTTAGGAGACTTCTCAACCCCCTCCCCATGAGGGCAGGGGATGATGCTGAAGAGCTTTCTTCAGAAGAGACTAGTACGATTAGAATCAATCACATGACTCAGTCTATTAAATCCTGAAGGCAAAACATGCCTAAACAGCAAGTTATATTGCAGATTAATAATTCTACAGTCTTCTTAAATCTGAGTGGACAGACAGTAAAATAACTTTAGGGCTGCGGTTTTAAATCAAATGCCATTCTAATCCAGAGTGCACAAAGAACAGAAGATTTGGGTGCCAATAAATTGCTGCTGTGACACCTTTTCTCCAAAAAACAGTCATATTAGTTCATCCGCCAGAGTTCAAGTCCCCAAAACCATGAAAATCTTCAGAACACAGCAGGCCATAATGAGGGTTTCAGGAATAGAATGGTTGTTGCTTGCTAGATGCAACTTTGACTTACAACACAAGTAAGAGGGAAGATCCCATTCCTTCAGTTTAATTCAACTGAAGTATAAGCACCCAGCTGTTTGTGGTACATCACATACACTGAGATGCCAGTTTACGAATGTTCATCATCAGTCTCTTGCTATATTCTGCATAGTCTACAGGCTTAACGTCCATCACAGTAGCCTTGATGCGAGATTCATCCTGAAAAACAAAAATAGTGATATAAACCAAGTTAACCCATCTATACCGCCTCTTCTTAAATTGGAATGCAAGTACCATGCCATACTTTGTTATTGGGAATACAAATGTCTAATTCTGCCAAACTTCTAGCATGAACGAAGCCTAAGATCATCCAAAATACATACCCAAATGTAACACTCGCAAAAGGCAGTGTATACAGAGTGCAGATGGGAACAGTACAGTTGTGTACACTTATATCATAAATGTAGATGTTAAAGTGTATTCACTGTTGCAGTCATCAGACTTGGGTTATCTGCCTGCAGGTTAGCCCTCAATCGGCCTGGATACCAGAGACTTAGTATTTCTGCATCGGTTGCTGTCACTCCAGAACGGACGTCAGGTCGTCCAGGGGTATAAGAACAGGCAGCCGATGCCATTACATCAGTTTTTCTTGCCCCAAATGTCAGGAGCCCCCCCCAAATAGGGAGCCAAGTTATGATGGAAAAACACCATCAGTAAAAAGTAAATACCAATAGCCCTGTAAGGGGCGAGTAGAAGACAGAGGAGAGAGAGAGAGAGAAACTAGGGGGCTGGAGGGTGGGAAACCAGGACTGTAACAGTGAATACACCACCATCTACATTTATGGTAAATTTACACAGCTGTACTATGTTCATGTTTCACTGTTGCAGTCACCACACTTGGGTTGATTCCCAAAGTTGAAGAAAGGGTGGATGAAGTCAGGAAGAGTTGGGGCTGGCTAATATGCCTTGCAGGACTGCTGTTGCAAAACCCGCCCTGATTTGGAAAAGATATGCAGCCGGTAATGCTCAGGTAGCAGCTTCCAGAATGTCCCTGGTAGGGACTCCCCTGAGGAATGCTGTGCAGGAAGAAGTTGCCCTAGTGGAGTGGAATGTGTTCTGACCCCCTGAGGGTTGGTTTCCCATGGTGCTTGTAGCAGAAATGGATACAGTGTGCTATTCATTTGGAAATGTTTTGAAATGGCCTTGCCCTCTGCCCCTGGTGCAAACCTGACTAGTAACTGGTTAGATTTCCTGAAGTGCTTAGTCCTATCAAGGTAGAATCTGAGCTGTGTGCACGTCCAAGGAGGGCAGGATCCTTTCCCCTTTATTTTGAGGGTTAGAGAAGGTTGGCAAATGGATAGATTTTTTGAGAGCCACACTGGACACCACTTTAGGCATAAAGGAAGGGTTAGTCCTGAGGGATACCCTGTCGGCTTGAAAAATAAAGAAGGGTTCCACAGCCATAAGTGCTTGTAGCTCAGACACTCTTGTAGCTGAAGTGATTGCCAGAAGCAAGGCTGTTTTTCGAGAGAGGAATTTTAACTCTGCTGATGCTGCAGGCTCAAAGGGGGGTAGCGTGAGTTTCCAGTACAATGTTAAGGTCCCAAGCAGGGGTGGGGATGTTTTCCTTGGTGGCCTTAAGTTGTTTGTCCCTCTCAGGAACTGTTTGATGAGAGGGTGAGAGAAGAGAGGTGGCTCAGTGTTGTACTGGGCAGAGATGGCAGAGGCAAGGATCTTAATGGCAAAGGATAGGTCTCTATTGAGTAGATCTGCTAGGTAGTCCAGGATTAGACGTAAGGAAGACAGGGCTGTGTCCCCTCCTTTAGATTGAATCCAGGAATACCTTTTCCACTTACCGTAGGATTTCCTTGTACTGGGTCTTCTGGCTTCAAGAATGGTGTCCAGTACCTGCTTGCTCAGGCTGGTCACTGGAGGAAAATTCAATGAATAAGCCATGCTGCAAGGTTCAGGGTTTGCAGTTGCGGACTCCAGATCTGTCCCCCCTGCTGAGTGAGGAGGGATGGAATCCGGGGTAGGTGGCACCAGTGAGGCTGCGCAGTAGTCTGTACCAGTGCTGGCATGGCCAGTCCAGGGCAATCAGGATTGCCCTTGGTCTGCCCTGTTTATCTAGAGCAATATTCTTGAGAAAAAAAAAAGGTGGGGGGATGCATATTTTCCCACTGGAAAGATAGGGTGTCCACTTTCCAGGCCCTGCTTTGAGGTGTCCTGGTGCAGAATTTGCTGAGCTGGTGACTGCAGGGGGAGGCAAAGAGGTCCACCTCTGGGATCCCTCATTTCTGAATTAGAAGGCTGAAGGTGCTGGGGTCTAATTGCCACTCATGTGGGTCTAGATTTCTGTTTAGTCTGCCAGAGAGTTGTTTGCCTGGCAGGAATTGAGCTTGCAGATGAATATGCATGTCCAAGGCCGTATTCCATAGGGCCATGGCTAGGCTGCAGTGTGGGTAAGAGTGGGCTCCCCCAATCTTATTGATGTACCACAACTGTGGTGTTGTCCGTTTTTATTAGCAGGGGTCCTGGTGACAGTAGGGATTCGAAAGCGATTCGAAAGCTGTCAGAGCATGCTTAACAGCTAGCTTCTCTTTTTGGTTGATGTGCAGATGAATTTGACTTGGGCTCCAGTGGCCCTAAATGCACTTGTCGTCCAGGTGTGATCCCCATGCACAGTCTGATGCGTCTGTGGTTAGAGTCGGGGTGGCATGGGGTTGAGTAAAGGGAAGTCCCTTGTGGTTGCATGCTGCTGCCCAGCAAAGAAACTCTGTCCTTAGACAAGGAATGATAGGTATGACTGTTTCCAGGTCCTGAGAATGTTAGCACGAAAAATTTTTTAAATACCACTGGAGTTTTCTCATATGGAATTAGTAGGATGCAAGAGGCCATGAACCCTAGGGCCTGCAGGATTTTCCTTGCAGATAGCTGGGTTCTGGTGGCCATTTCAGTAAAGTAGCATGTCAGGCTTGTTTTTGTGGAGTAAGGAGTGCCATCTGGGATGCTGTATTCAAGCTTGCTCCCAGGAATACAATCTTTTGACTGGGGACTAGTTTTGATTTCTTTTCGGAAGATCGGTAGTCTGATGGCTTACCGAAGCCCTTTCAAAATACGGAGATAGAGAGCAAAAGTATTTAGCAACAATAAGAGCCTGACTACAAATAGCTCGGGCGTTGAACAAAGCACAAAAAAAGAAAGTGAGGTACGTCGTGGTGTGGGCCTAAACAGGTGACGCAGTAAAAATAGAAATCTCGGTGTGGTATTTGCTTTCCACAGGCAAGACAATTGTTAACTTTTTCTGACATTGGTTAGAGCAAGAAAAAAGGATCCCCAATGGGGTACTCAGATTCAGAAGACATCAGGATGATTTAATTCGGAAACGAAAACTCAGGTAGCGGCTGACCAGCACTGTGTGAACTGCTTCTGCTTCGGGCAACTCTGCAAGAAAGACTGATGTAATGGCGTTGGCTGCCTGTTTTTATATCCCTGATGACCCGTCTGTCCTGGAGCGACAGCAACTGGCACATTAATACTAAGTCACTGGTATTCAGGCCAACTGAGGGCTAACTGCAGGCAGATACCCAAGTGTAATGACTGCAGCAGTGAAACACGAAGAACATCTACCTCTTCTCACTGACTACTTTTCAGATTAAATCACTGATTGGATTAGTGCTGAAGGACAGAGAAACCAAGGAAAAGAAAGCCAACAAACTACTGAAACAACAAAAACGCGCTTTTCGTGGCTTATAATATAGCAACTTCTTCAGAAAAGATACAGTTTCAAACAGTAGTTTGAAAGTAATTAAGACATGTCATGTGATGACCACACCTCCAGTGAGTCAAATTCTTAAAGAAACATTTGCTAAAAAAACACGTGTTCATAAAACCTAAATACAAAAGCTGCAAGTTTGTTAAATAAAAAGTATCAAAACTGTTATAAATAGTTGTACAGAAGACGTTAAACTGTTAGACTCAAACAATAACAAAGTTAAGCTAGACTTCAAAATTACGAAATAATCAACCGGGTATATCTCTGTAAAATATTGTAGAGCTAAGATGAATAGAATTATGTTCAAGCAAAATACCAATTACCGTCTCAAACTTCTTAGTTTCAGAAGACAGGCAATATTACAAGCATCATTTAAACCTAGTACAACAAATGCACTCAAACGGATTTGCCATTCAAGCTCATGTTCCTCTAAAAGTAAATTCAGTGGGCCACTTCTCAAATTAGCTTGAACTTGATCTATAGCTTTAAAGGTGAATTTGTGGCCCACATTATTTGCTATATGTCTTGCTAGTGGGTTGTCAATTTTATTGACTGAAATAGCATAGGTGTGTTCATAAACCCAGTCCCACAGTCTACGTTCAGTCTTCCCCACATAGAATGCGGGACAGCAGACATCTTGCTACATAGACTACTAGTCCAGAATTACAGTCGAGTTTAAATTTAATCTCATACTTGTCACCTATACAAAATGTATTGCCCACTTCCATGAAACTACACATCCTACAAGATTCACACAAATTAATTCCAACATACCTGTGTGTTTTAAGTTGTAGCCCCCCACATTCAAGTAAGTTTTTAAGGTTGTGGCCTCTACGAAATAAAATATTTGGAACTGGGCCTAGTTTACTGAATAGTGAAATATCACTCAGGATAAACTGCCAGTTTTTACATAAAATACGTTTAACTTGGCCACTATCATTACTGAAGGTAGTAATAAATCCACCTTTGAAGTTAGGGGCTAAGGTTTGTGATGGAATTTGTGTTGGGACAGATACACTGTTTTGACAATCTACCATGTGAGGAACAAGACTGTCCTGTTCTAAACTGTTTAGCCCAAGGATGAGAGAGAATTCCAAGTCTTCTTTTATCAGAAACTTCACTGACTAAAGTTCCAATAAGGTCGCTAGGATACCCACGCTTTTCAAACATCTTCCTAAGTAAATCACACTCTTGATGGAAATCGAACTCAAGTGTTATAATTTTAGCTGCCCTTATTAATTGGCCTTTTATAATGGACCACTTCTGGTGGAACGGGTGGCAGCTAGAAAAGTGTAGGAATGAGTTACAGTACGTGGGTTTTCTAACCATCTGTGATACATGCCCCCTGTTGACTATCTTTTGAAAGTTTCACATCTAAATAGTCAATCGTGGCTGTGTGAAATGTTGATGCAAATACAAGGAAATCAGTTGTGGAATTCAGAAATTAAATAAAAAGCTTAGCCTGAATGCCATCTCCATTAAATAACACGAAGAGGTCATCCAAGAAACGGGTGTAGTAAACTAGATTCGCCCTGAAGTGCTCAGCTTTAAAAACAAATGTTCTTTCCCAGTACGCCATCACCAAGTTGGCAAAGCTGGCACCACAGGACGACCCCATAGCAACCCCTCGTTTCTGTAAGTAAAAATCCTTGTCAAATAAAAGTAATTATTAGTAAGAATGATGTCTAATAAAGACTCCACTAAAGTAACTTCGTGTGAAGGAGCTTTCTTAGATTTCAGCAAAAGACTCACCCATTCTATGCCCTCTAAGTGTGGAACAGATGTATACAAGTCCTTAACATCGATAGTTAAGAAATTGTGATTGGGGTTAAATTCCAAGTTGTTAATGTTCTCTAGGAAGGTCCATGAGTCTTTGCATACTTGGGGTTCTGACAAAGTATTTTTTTCAAAATATTGTCTACTACCTTAGCACAAGGGTAAGTTAATGAACCCCTCCCATCTATTAATGGTCTCATGGGGGGTTTTCCACATCCTTGTGGATTTTTGGCATCCCAAACATAATTGGGATTTTTGGCCAAGGAAGGGAGATGAAATTAAACGTACCAATATCAATGATGGCATCGATGAAGAAGTCATTAAAATAGCCTCTTATTCGTTTATATGCAGTGCTGACCTCACTCAAGGATGCTTTAGAGTAAGCCTCTGTGTCTAACAGATGCCTCATTCTCACTGTGTAGTCATGTTGATCAAAGACTACTAATCCCCCCACCTTTGTCTGGTTTAACCACCCTGACATTAGCGTTCCTCATGGATTGCAGTAGTATATTTTCCTTTCGACTCACATTACTTAGTCTTTTTGATGGACAAGAATGAGGATTCAAAAGGAATCGAAAATCCAGTTTACATACTTGTTCAAACATCTTCAGAGTAGGGTGTAGTGGGGGATTGTAAGTACTGGCCACCCTTAACTCAGTCACCAGAGTTACTGTCACCAAATAATAAATTAAAGTTTAACTTTCTCACATACAGTTTAAGATCTGTGACAGTTTTGACTAAGTTAAATCGTTTGTCGGGTACAAATGTACTACCTTTAGCTAATAAATTCACCAATGGCAAGTCGATAAAAAATGATGAAAAATTATAAATTAGTCACTTTTAGTAATGTTCAAATGAGGATAGTTATTAGTCATTACTTCCTGCATTTGAAATTGCACCGATTGTTCTGGTTCTGTTGGAATGATTTGTTCTTCGGAATTGTTCCTGTAGGATTGTCTTTCCGAAAATTTACACAATTAACAGGGACGTTGGTATTGTCAGTCACTTGTTGGTTGTAATCACAGATGTTGCTATTATTACGGATCCGTTCGCTATGTCTAATGACAATCTGGTTATCAGATTGCACAACATTGTTGGATTGCTGTACAGCAATAAAGGGTTTCATTGCATTATAAATTTGAGCTGAAGATGGTTTTGGATAGGCCGACCCATTGTCATAAGCAAGCCTGTCCCTTTTCATTTTTTTTTAACTATTGCTCTTCAATCTGTCCAGCAACTGATTATACTAGAGAAGGAACGGTCATAGTCATACCTGTATCTGAAAAATTCACAGTCCGATACTGTCATCGTTCAACAGTGAAACCTCACAGGACAAGGCATCTATCTGTAACTGGTACTGTCTGATCATAAGTTGCAGGAGGTCAAAACCTTGTTGATCGAACAAGGAATTTAATTCTAAATGAAACAGTGAATCCGGGATTAAACCGGTTGTGTACCGATGGACAAGAAGCCCTTTCGGAACTATGTGTTGCTCCAAGCACTCCTTAAAATACATCACTTCAAGTTGTAATTTAAGTTTTAATAACTTTACATCAAAGGTTTTAAGCTTCTCATTCAAGCCAATAGCATCAACCTGTTGTTCGTTGTTAGTCTCGGCCGGTTGCGCCTGGTCAGACCGTGTCTTGAAACAGTGTGGAAGTGTCTTTAATCCACTCGTTAAAATCAGGAGCTCCAATGAGCCTTCCATTGTTATCGCTGAACGTGTTAAGTACAGGTTCATCCATGTTCTCTGTTTGGTGGGCTTCAGTTGGGACTCGTTGGCTTGATATATCCCCACAAGTTGCGCCGATACTGACTACAACTGTTTGGTGGAATAGGTCTCAAGTTACTAAATGGAGTGCCACTCACCGGTATTTGTGGAACCACATTCAGAAAAGAACGTTATTGTTGATATAAAACAGTATCCACCTTCTCTAAACGGGCAGAAAGGCCATCCATACGTTGGCCCATGCTTGTAATATTGCCTGTCTTCTGAAACTAAAAAGTTTGAGAAGGTAATTGGTATTTTGCTTGAACATAATTCTATTCATCTTAGCTCTACAATATTTTAGAGTGATCTACCCGGTTGATTATTCCGTAATTTTGAAGTCTAGCTTAACTTTGTTATTGTTTGAGTCTTAACAGTTTAACGCCTTCTGTACAACTATGTATAACAGTTTTGATGATACTTTTAATTTAAAAAACTTGCAGCTTTTGTATTTAGGTTTTATGAACATGTGTTTTTTTAGCAAATGTTTAAGAATTTGACTCACTGGAGGTGTGGTCATCACATGACATGTCTTAATTACTTATAAACTACTGTTTGAAACTGTGCATCTTTTCTGAAAAAGTTGCTATATTATAAGCAACGTAAAGCGCTTAAACAGTTTTACTTTATATTTTTTGGATTCCTGATGCTTCTTGTGGTGGGTCTTGGTGCTGCTGACTTGGTTTTTGTTGTTTCAGTAGTTTGTTGGCTTTCTTTTCCCTGGTTTCTCTGTAGTATGGTGTCTGGAACCAGCAGCAACCCAAGTAGTCCCACACTTTTCGGTACACAGCTGCAGACCGAATTGGGAAATCTTACTCAATTAATGCGATGGGCCAACGTATGGATGGCCTTTCTGCCCATTTAGAGAAGGTGGATACTGTTATCTCAACAACGTTCTTTTCAGTACGTGGTTCCACAAATAGCGGTGAGTGGCACTCCTGTTAGTAACTTGAGACCTATTCCACCCAACAGAGTTGCAGTCAGTAAGGGCGCAACTTGTGGGGATATTATATCAAGCCAACAGGTCCCAACCAAAGCCCGCCAAACGGGGAACATGGATGAACCTGTACTTAACACATTCAGCGATAACAATGGAAGGCTCATTGGAGCTCCTGATTTTAACGAGTGGATTAAAGACACTTCCACACTGTTGCAAGACACGGTCTGACCAGGAGCAACCGGCCGAGACTAACAATGGACAACAGGTTGGTGCTATTGGCTTGAATGAGAAGCTTAAAACCTTTGATGTAAAGTTATTAAAACTTAAAAAATTACAACTTGAAGTGATGTATTTTAAGGAATGCTTGGAGCAACACAGTTCCGAAAGGGCTTAGTGTCCATCGGTACCCAACTGGTTTAATCCCGGATTCACTGTTTCATTTAGAATTAAATTCCTTGTTCGATCAAGGATTTGACCTCATGCAACTTATGATCAAACACTACCAGTTACAGATAGATGCCTTGTCCTGTGAGGTTTCATTGTTGAACAATGACATAGTATCGGACTGTGAATTTTTCAGATACAGGTATGACTATGACCGTTCCTTCTCTAGTATTAATCAGTTGCTGGACAGATTGAAGAGCAATAAAGTTACAAAAATGAAAATGGGCAGGCTTGCTTATGACAATGGGTCGGCCTATCCAAAACCATCTTCAGCTCAAATTTATAATGCAATGAAACCCTTTATTGCTGTACAGCAATCCAACAATGTTGTGCAATCTGATAACCAGATTGTCATTAGACGTAGCAAACGGATCTGTAATAGCGACAACTGTGATTACAACCAACAAGTGACTGACAATACCAACGTCCCTGTTAACAATTGTGTAAATTTTCGGAAAGACAATCCTACAGGAACAATTCTGAAGAACAAATCATTCCAACAGAACCAGAAGAACAATCGACGCAATTTCAAACGCAGGAATTAATAACTAATAACTATCCTCGTTTGAACATTGTTACTAACAGTGACCGTGACTAATTTTTATAATTTTTCATCATTTTTTATTGACTTGCCGTTGGTGAATTTATTAGCCAAAGTAGTACATGTGTACCTGACAAACGATTTAACTTGGTCAAAACTGTCACAAACTGTATGTGAGAAAGTTAAACTTTAATTATTTGGTGACAGTAACTCTGGTGACTGAGTTAAGGGTGGCCAGTACTTACAATCCCCCACTACACCCTACCCTGAAGATGTTTGAACAAGTATGCGAACTAGATTTTCGATTCCATTCAAATCCTCATTCTTGTCCATCAAAAAGACTAAGTAATGTGAGTCGAAAGGAAAATGTACTACTGCAATCCATGAGGAATGCTAATGTCAGGGTGGTTAAACCAGATAAAGGTGGGGGATTAGTAGTCTTTGATCAACCTGACTACACAGTGAGAATGAGGCATCTGTTCGACACAAAGGCTTACTCTACAGCATCCTTGAGTGAGGTCAACACTACATATAAACAAATAAGAGGTGATTTCAATGACTTCTTCATCGATGTCATCATTGATATTGGTACGTTTAATTTCATCTCCCTTCCTTGGCCAAAAATCCCAATTATGTTTGGGATACCAAAAATCGACAAGGATGTGGAAACCCCCCCTCATGAGACCATTAATAGATGGGAGGGGTTCATTAACTTACCCTTGTGCCAAGGTAGTGGATAATATTTTCAAAAAATACTTGGTGTCAGAACCCCAAGTATGCAAAGACTCATGGACCTTCCTAGAGAACATTAACAACTTGGAATTTAACCCCAATCACAATTACTTAACTATCGATGTTAAGGACTTGTATACATCTATTCCACACTTAGACGGCATAGAATGGGTGAGTCTTTTGCTCAAATCTAAGAAAGCTCCTTCACACGAAATTACTTTAGTGGAGTCTTTATTAGACATCATTCTTACCAATTACTTTTTATTTGGCAAGGATTTTTACTTACAGAAACGAGGGGTTGCTATGGGGTCGCCCTGTGGTGTCAGCTTTGTCAACTTGGTGATGGCGTACTGGGAAAGAACTTTTGTTTTTAAAGCTGACCATTTCAGGGCGAACCTAGTTTACTACACCAGTTTCTTGGATGACATCTTCGTGTTATTTAATGGAGATGGCATTCAGGCTAAGCTTTTTATTTCATTTCTGAATTCCACAACTGATTTCCTTGTATTTACATCAACATTTCACACAGCCACGATTGACTATTTAGATGTGAAACTTGCAAAAGATTTTTAGAAAACCCACGTACTGTAACTCATTCCTACACTTTTCCAGCTGCCACCCATTCCACCAGAAGCAGTCCATTATAAAAGGCCAATTGATAAGGGCAGCTAGAATGATAACACTTTAGTTAGATTTCTATCAAGAGTGTGATTTACCTAGGAAGATGTTTGAAAAGTGCGGGTATCCTAGCGACCTTATTGGAACTTTAGTCAGTGAAGTTTCTGATAAGACTTGGAATGGTCTCTCCCATCCTTGGGCTAAACAATTTAGAACAGGACAGTCTTGTTCCTCACATGGTAGACCATCAAAACAGTGCATCTGTCCCAACACAAATTCCATCACAAACCTTAGCCCCCAACTTCAAAGGTGGATTTATTACTACCTTCAGTAATGATAGTGGCCAAGTTAAACACATTTCATATAAAAACTGGCAGTTTATCCTGAGTGACATTTCACTATTCAGTAAACTAGACCCAGTTCCAAATATTGTATTTCGTAGAGGCCACAACCTTAAAAACTTACTTGAATATGGGGGGCTACAACTTAAAACACACAGGTATGCTGGAATGAATTTGTGTGAATCTTGTAGGAATGTAGATTCATGGAAGTGGGCAATACATTTTGTATAGGTGACAAGTAGGAGACTCAACTGTAATTCTAGATTAGTAGTCTATATAGCAAGATGCGTCTGCTGTCCAGCATTCTATGTGGGGAAGACTGAACGTAGACTGCGGGACTGGGTTTATGAACACACTTATGCTATTTCAGTCAATAAAATTGACAACCCACTAGCAAGACATAGCAAATAATGTGGGCCACAAATTCACCTTTAAAGCTATAGATCAAGTTCATGCTAATTTGAGAGGTGGCCCACTGAATTTACTTTTAGAGGAACATGAGCTTGAATAGCAAAGCCGTTTGAATGCATTTGTTGTACCAGGTTTAAATGCTTGTAATACTGCTTGTCTTCTGAAACTAAGAAGTTTGAGACTGTAATTGGTATTTTGCTTGAACATAATTCTATTCATCTTAGCTCTACAATATTTTAGAGAGATATACCCGGTTGATTATTCTGTAATTTTGAAGTCTAGCTTAACTTTGTTATTGTTGGAGTCTAACAGTTTAACGCCTTCTGTACAACTATTTATAACAGTCTTGATGATACTTTTAATTTAACAAACTTGCAGCTTTTGTATTTATGAACACGTTTTTTTTTAGCAAATGTTTCTTTAAGAATTTGACTCACTGGAGGTGTGGTCATCACATGACATGTCTTAATTACTTATAAACTACTGTTTGAAACTGTGCATCTTTTCTGAAGTTGCTATATTATAAGCAAAGAAAAGTGCTTAAATAAACCGTTTTACTTTATATTTTTTGGATTCCTGATGCTTCTTGTGGTGGGTCTTGGTGCTGCTGACTTGGTTTTTAGTGCTGAAGAACAACTTAGAGCCAGGATTTGCACTGCACGAGTAGAACCTCCAATGACAGTCTTGAAAGTAACCTGTCCACATCACTTCCTTACACCTTCCTCCCCTCCCTGTGAATCTGCTTACCCTAACTGTTGGGATGACTTCAGAACTCACCACAAATTATTTGTAGCTAGGGACTTTCAAAAGCACAAATGCAAGTTCAACTCAACCAACTGGGTCATTCTCAAGCAATTCACAATCCCAGACAGGAAAGAGATAAAACAAAGTGCAAGACAGAATTGTCTTCCAAAACTGACTTTTGAAAAGGTATACTGCTTCTACAATGCAAAAGCCATTTTTCAGTACTTCGATAAAAGTGGGCAGAAGACCAGAGATAGTAATGACAGTAATTCTAAAACCCTCAAAGCAGCCAAACCTCTTAAGAAGTCCTTTTTACAGCATTAGACTGGGGGACAAGTAGGCCTCAAATTACATTAGCAACTAGCTTGGAATAGTTATAGGAGATCCCGTCCCACTTCCCCACCAGCACCACCATCAGCATACACTAGACAGTAAACTTGTGCAGATCTTTAAAATTAACAATGCTGACTCAAAACTGCTCATGCCTATCTAGGATATGAAGCACCAACGCTTTTCTATTCTGAACCTATTGAAAAGTCTGGGAAGGAGGAACTATTTGTTCAATTCAGAAGAACTAGAAAGTTATTGCTTGTCTTCTGAATATCCTATAATCATGCATACAGGACGTTTGAGGAAAATCAAGTGACAAACATTTCAAACAGTAAAGCTGCTCAGTGCAACTTCAGCATTTACAGTATTTAAGCATATGAAGCAAAGCTTTGTATTTCAAAACTATAAAAACTTTTTCTGAGCAGATTACAATACTGCCAAGTTTACATGCTAGACATATGGTAGCAGTTTGTCTGCGCAGATCAGAGCTTTAATGTCATGCCAAAAAAAAAAAGTCCTTTCCACGTAAATATGAATACGACTTTACACAATTCAACAAAAACCACAGCATTTCTTCTGTGGTGTGTCAAACTGCAAGAATCAGCAACAACTTAGTCAGGTATCTTCTAAAGTATTCATCTGAAGCCATGTAATTTTTTTCACTACATAAAGTACAGTTGTGTACACTTACCATAAATGTAGATGTTAAGAGTGTATTCACTCTTGCAGTCATTACATTTGGGTAATCTGCTTACAGTAGCCCTCAGTCGGCCTGATTAACAAAGTCTTGGGTCCTGCGTCAGATGCTGTCCCTTCTCCCAGAACGTCAGGTCGTCAGGGTTATAAAACATGCAGCCGACGCCATTACATCAGTTTTTCTTGCCCCAGATGTCAGGTGCCCCCCTAATGGGAAGCAATTAAATATATAATTACAAGGGTATACCTCCAACAAAAAAGCAAATACACCAA
The DNA here is from genome assembly GCF_019279795.1 of Protopterus annectens. Classification (NCBI taxonomy): domain Eukaryota; kingdom Metazoa; phylum Chordata; order Ceratodontiformes; family Protopteridae; genus Protopterus; species Protopterus annectens. Next base: position 679,852,163 of record NC_056747.1, on the reverse strand, counting down.
AAAGCTTTTTGAACATAGTAAGAGTAGAGGTATAGCCAAAAGAAAAAAGGGGGGCTGGAGGGAAAGTAAATTACAGTTTTGTACCTACCATAAATGTAGATGTTCAAGTGTTCACCCTGCTGCAGTCATCACACTTGGGTTATCCTGTTGTCAGGCGGTCCCACAGTCGGCCGGAATTCCAAAGTCTTGGTCTGGCGTCGGTTGCTGTCACCTCTTCCTTGACGTCAATGCGCCTGCCATTTTCTTCAGTTTTCTTACCCCAGATGTCAGGTGCCCCCAAAAAGGTAGTCAGAATTAGTACCAAATGGAGTGAGCACTGCACAAACACAAAATCCCTTCAGCTATAAGCAAATACATCAGTAAGGCATAGAAGAGATTTTGCCAGTAGATCAGAGGGGATGGAGGGAGGGTAACCTGGACTGCAGCAGGGTGAACACTCTAACATCTACATTTATGGTAGGTACAAAACTGTACTATGTTCATTGTGTTACCCTGCTGCAGTCATCACACTTGGGTTGAATCCCAAAGCTAAGGTAGGGGGGAGGTATCAGAGGGTTAGTGGAGGCAATAAGGCCCTGCAGAACTGCAGTGGCGAAGCCTGCGAGGTAAGTGATCGTGTTTGGTAAAGGTGTGTACTGAACTCCAAGTTGCAGCTTCTAAAATTTCCTTGGTTGGAACCCCCCCTGAGAAAGGCTGTAGAGGTAGCTGCTGCCCTGGTGGAGTGGGATCTAATGGTAGCAGGAACTGGTTTCCCATGATGGGTATAGCAGAACCGTATGCAATGACCTATCCATTTAGAAATGGTTTGCTTAGATACAAGCCTTCCCTTGTGAAGCTGTAGCATAGGATACAAAGAAGCTGGTCAGTTTTTCTGAAAAGCCTTAGTTTTGTCCAAGTAGTAACTAAGCTGCCTGTGAATGTTCAAGGAATGCAGGAGTCTCTCACCGTTGTTCTGTGGATTGGGGAAGAAGGTGGGTAAGTGGATGGTTTGATTTAAAGCTACACTGGAAACCACCTTAGGCATAAAGGAAGGATTAGATTGTAGAGAAACTGTCTTGATGAAAAATGAGGAAAGGTTCCACTGCCATTAGTGCCTGTAGCTCTGAGACTCTCCTAGCTGAAGTTATTGCTAGGAGCAGGGCAGTCTTCCATAATAGGAAATGAAGATCTGCAGAGAAAGCTGGTTCAAAGGGAGGTAGCATTAGTTTTTCCAGAACAAAGTTGAGGTCCCATGTTGGTGTAGGAGCTCTCCTGGGTGGTCTAATGTTTTTTGTCCCTCTGAGGATCTGCCTTAGAAGAGGATGTGAAAATAAAGGTGGATCCGTGTTGTAGTGAGCTGAAATAGCTGAAGCATGGATTTTAATTGAGGAAAAGGAAAGTCCTTTGTGCAACATCTCAGCTAACTACTGTAGAATGTGAGGCTGAATTGTGTCCTGGCCTTTAGCTTGGTTCCAGGCACAAAACCTTTTCCATTTGTCCGAATAAGCCTTCCTGGTGCTTGGCCTCCTGGCTTCCAGAATAACATCCAGAACTGCTTGTGAAAGAGGAGCTGGTTGGATGTTTAGTTGATTTGCCATGCAGCCAGATTGAAAGTTTTGAGCTGGCTGTGAAGAATCTGTTTTGTTGTGTGAGCAAGTGGGGTATTTGAGGCAATATCCATGGTGGGGTGTGGGCCATATTTTTCAATAGCGGGTACCAGTGTTGGCGTGGCCAGTCTGGGGCTATGAGAATGTCGTGGTCTCTCCTTTTTGACCTTCAAAAGAACCTTTGTGAGGAGAGGTAATGGAGGGAAGGCATATGCTGTCAGCTTTTTCCAACTGAAAGAGAGAGCGTCCACTTTCCAAGCTAGATGGTGAAATGTCTTTGTACAAAATTTTGTCAGTTGGTAGTTTTGAGGACTGGCAAACAGGTCTATGTTTGGAAGGCCCCATTTTTGAGTTAACATTGCAAATATTTGTGGATCTAGTTTCCACTCGTGGGGATCTTTGATGTTTCTGCTGAGGTCGTCTGCCAATGTGTTCTTCTGTCCTGGCAGGAACTGAGCTTGTAACTGGACTTGGTAGGCCAGAGCTGTGTTCCATAAGATCATTGCTTGCCTGCATAGAGGGTAGGAATGTGTACCCCCTTGTTTATGTACCACATAACTGTGGTGTTGTCCATCTTTATTGCAAGTTGTCCTGGATGTAATAGATCCTTGAAGGCTGTCAGAGCTTTCTGTACAGCTAGCATCTCTGATTTATGTGCAGATTTCTTTGATCTGCAGTCCATAGGCCTTGAATGCGTTGTCCTGCCATGTGTGCCCCCCAGGCGTAGTCTGAAGCATCTGTTGTGATAATTTGCCTGGCTGGGGGCATGGTGAAAGGCTGACCCTTGTTGAGGTGACATGACTGTGACCACCATAGAAATTCCTGTTGTAGGCAAGGAATGAGAGATAGTGTCCAAGCTGTGGCTGTGTTGAGACCATACGCTTTTTAGGTACCATTGTAATTTCCTCATATGCAGCTTTGCAAATAGTATTATTAGAATGCAAGATGCCATGAAGCCCAAAGCCTGCAGAATTTTTCTTGCAGTTAATTGGGTCTTTGTTGCCATTGTCTTGAAATATTGAGTTAGTTGTAGTTGCGTGTCTGGCGTAAGATAAGCCTTCTGGGCCGTTATATTCAAGCTGGCACCCAGGAATGTCATTTTTTGTGAGGGTACTAGTTTTGACTTTTCGTTTACTGTGTACCCCAGGCAGTTTAGTAGATGCTTTACAAAGGCCAGATGATGTAAGAGAATGTCTTTACTTTCTGCTTGGATGAGGCAGTCGTCCAGGTATGGATATATTTGAATTCCTCTTTGTCTGCAGTATGCAATTACTGGTGCCAGGCATTTTGTGAAAACTCTGGGCGCAGTAGATAAGCCAAAGGGCAGTGCAGAGAATTGGTAATGGGTTGAACCTGCAATGAAACAGAGGTATCTTCTGCAACTTTGTCTGATAGGGACATGCAGGTATGCCTCCTTGAGGTCCAATGTTACTAGCCATGCTTCCTTGCCCAACATGGGAAGTAGCTGCTGTAGTGTTAGCATCTTGAATTTGGGTACTTGTAAGTGTTTAGAATTGAAAGGTCCAGAATTGGTCTCCAGGCAATGTCCTTTCTGGGCACTAGAAAGAGTCTTGAGTAAAATCCTTGGCCTTGCTCTTGAGTAGGTACCAGCTGAATGGCTCATGTCCATGAGAGCTGTAATTTGCTTTTGTGCCTCTGCCTGGCTCTCATGTCCATGAGAGCTGTAATTTGCTTTTGTGCCTCTGCCCATTGATTTTGTGGCAGGTTTGGCATTCTTTTCATTGGCAAGATGTGAAAGTGGAATCTGTATCCTCGTGAAATTATGTCTAGGACCCATTTGTCCTTTGTGACAAAGTGCCAGTTGTCTGCAAAAAGTGCGAGTTTCCCCCCCAAGGGGGCTGCCAACGAGTATTGCTTGGCCAGATGAGGTGCAAGTCATTGAGTTTGCCTTCTGGTGGATTGAGACCTGTCTTCTCCTCCCTTGTGTTGTAGTGCCCCATTGGCGAGGTTTATAATGGGCTTGTGGTTGTTCTCTGCCCCTTGGGGCGTCTTATTTACCCCTCTGCAGTCTGTCAGTGGCTGGAAAGGACCAATTTTTTGTTGGCCAATTTCTGCTGAAGTGAGGGGGTTGTACTTGTAGGAAATCTTTGACTGTCTGCATAGATTTTGCCTTACCTTCCATTTTCTTTAAAACAACTTCTGCTTTAACTCCAAAAAGAACATCCTGCTGTAAGGGCGCATCTAGTAATTTTGCTTTAACATGATCAGACAGAGTTTGTCCCTTTAACCAAGCATGGTTTAACAGACCCAGTGACAGCTGCTCTGCAGGAGGCCTCCAAAGAATCAAACCCACATTGTAAGGTATGTTTGCCCACCTGCTCAGTGGCATGCAACAGATCCTGTACTTCTTTCAATTCAGATTGTTGAGGGAGAGTGGTTATTCTTTGCTTTAACTGAGAGATTAGAAATTGCTGATACTTAAGCATATGAAATTGACAATTCAGTGCCCTCATAGCTAGTGTGGCTGAGGTGTAAACCTTTTTCCCCCACCTGTCTAGTGCTCTGGAATCCCTTCTCAGAAGGTACTGGGTTTTTAGCCATAGAAGCCTTAGCCCCCTTGGGACCCTGGGAGATGGTCTCTGGGTCAGCTACTGGGCTTTTGTAAAGAAATTTGTGGGAATCAGGCACTCTGTAGTATCTATCAGGCTTAGCCGGAGCAGGAGGTAGAGAGTCTGGGTTGAAACTGGATTCTAAATAGACATCATCCACAATGTCCAAAACTGGTGGGATGGCAAGTGGTCTGTGTTGGGGGAGTAAAAGAAAATCTGAGCCTTTTCTTTGAATCAGAGTAGTCCTGACCTTCCCAGTGAAAATGTTCCCTCAGTGTGTAAAGTTTCCCCAAAGGAGTAGTCTTCAGGAGGAGAAGCTGAGGGAATAAAGTCCTCAGCATCAAAATCTTCATAAGGAGAGAAGGAATAGTCTTGGTCCTCAGAGGAGTCTGAAGAAATGGACATTTGCTCAGAGGAAGCATAATCTTCCTCTTGTCTAGGCCTTTTGTCAGGAGGGGGCTGTGAACCCCTGATTAAAGAAATCAAATCTTCAGCCATTTTGAGCATCTGTTTCTTAGGCATAGGGCCTTGAACAGGAGACTGAAGTGCAGTCCTTTTAGATTTAGAAGGAGTCTTCGACTTGGAAAACGTTTTAATGGTAAGAGTCGGTCTGAAACCGCCTTCAGAAACTGATGGCGTTTCTGTAGCACCGACGTCTTTTGAAGCAAAGTCATCGGAAGGGCCTGAAGTAAAAGGCTGCGTCGGCCTGGTACATTCCGTCAAAATTTCCGTAGCGGTCTCGGGTTCCAGATCTACGGTAGTCAGGGGCTGCATCGGAGCCTCACTGAGGACCGGAGACCGGATCAGCCGAGGCCTCGGCATCTGGCTTAGGCCTGGGCTGTGTCCTTATCCCTGCATTTTTTGTGCACGCTGGTAGTCGGTTGCTCCGACGGCATGGTGTAGTTAAATTTCCTACCGAAGTAGTGTCGTGCAAAATCAAAGTGTCTTAATAGTACGCTCATTAAACCTAGCAAAAAACCGACAAGAAGTGACGTCGTGGTCTGGGCCTAGGCAAGGTATGCAAAAAATGAAAATCCTTATGAGGTATTTGCTTCCCACAAGAAATACAATTGTTAACTTTTTCTGACATCGGTCTGAGGCAAGAAAAGTTTCCCCAATGGGGTACTTAGCTTTATAGAAGACTTCGGTCTGAAATTCGAATTCGAAAATCTCAGGAGTCGGCCGACCGGCACTTGCGAACTGCTTCTGCTTCGGGCACTGCGTGGCAAGAAAGACTGAAAATGGCGTCGGTTGCATTATATATACCCCCGGCGCACTGACGTCAGGGAAGAGGCGACAGCAACCGACGCCGGGCTAAGACTTTGGAATTCCGGCCGACTACGGGACCGCCTGACGACAGGATAACCAGAGTGTGATGACTGCAGCAGGGTAACACGAACATCCAGGACTGCAACAGTGAATACACTCGAACATCTACATTTAAGTGTACACAACTGTACTATGTTCATGTTTCACTGTTGCTGTCATTACATTTGGGTAGATTCCCAAAGCTAAGGCTGGGAGGAAGAATTTAAATAGAATTAGGACCAGCTACAAGGCCCTGCAAGACTGCAGTGGCAAAGCCAGCCCTGGATTTAGAGAAAATTTGGCAAATGATAATGCTTGGTGAAAGTATGTACAGAACTCCAGGTAGCAACTTCTAGGATGTCCCTGGTAGGGATGCCCCTGAGAAAGGCTGTGGAGGTAGATGCAGCCCTAGTTGAATGGGGTCTGATGCCCTGTGGGATAGGTTTTCCATGGTGTTTATAGCAGAATTGAATGCAGTGTCCTATCTATTTTGAAATGGTTTGCTTTGAATTAGCTTTTCCCTCTCTCCCTGCAGCAAATGCCACCAGCAGTTGTTCAGATTTCCTTTGAGGTTTAGTCCTGTCTAAGTAAAATCTAAGTTGACTGTGCACATCCAAGGAGTGCAGTACCTGTTCCTTTTTGTTCGGTGGGTTAGAAAAGAAGGTAGGCAAATGAATGGACTGATTAAGAGCATCACTGGATACCACCTTGGGCATGGAGGGATTGGTTCTGAGAGACACCCTGTCCGCATGAAAGATGATGAAAGGCTCCACTGCCATAAAGGCCTGTAATTCAGATACCCTTCTTGCAGAAGTGATTGCTAAAAGGAAAGCTGTTTTACAGGAAAGGAATTTTAAATCTGCAGTAGCAGCTGGCTCGAAAGAAGGACGAGCGAGTTTCTCCAAGACTAAGTTAAGGTCCCAGGCTGGAGTTGGAGCTCTCCTGGGTGGCCTTAAATTTTTTGGCTCATCTGAGGAACTGCTTGAGCAGTGGGTGAGAGAAGACGGGAGGGTTCTGTGCTGTAATGAGCTGAAATGGCTGAGGCATGAATTTTGATGAAGGAAAAAAAAAAGCCCTTATGAAGCATCTCAGTCAAGTATTGTAGAATCTGAGGTAAACTGGGCACTTCTGCGCTCATCCCTTGAGATTAATTCCAGCCACAAAATATTTTCCATTTTGCAGCACAAGATTTTCTAGTACTAGGCCTCCTTGCCTCTAAAATGATATCCATCACTGATTTACTGAGGGATGGAAAAGGAGAGATTAGGTAATTAGCCAGGCTGCTAGGTTCAAGGCTGAGGGTGCAGAATCTGGTTTCTCCTGCTGAGACAACAGGAAAGGAGTCTGAGGCAGGTACCATGGGGCCAAGTGTGAGACACTGCGCAAGAGGGGGTACCAGTGTTGGCATGGCCAGTCTAGTGCAATTAAAATCGTCCTTGGCTTGTCCTGTTTGATCTTTAGTAGTACCTTGGAGAGCAGAGGCAGAGGAGGAAAGGCATAAACTGATAGGCTTTTCTAACTGAAGGATAGAGCATCCACTTTCCAAGCTAGCTGGTGGGGAATCCTTGTGCAAAATTTATTTGTCCAAATGATGGTTCTGGGAGGAGGCAAACAGGTCTATATCCAGACTCCCCCACTTGCTTGTCAACATGTTGAAAATCCTTTGTTCCTGTTTCCACTCGTGTGGGTCCCATGAGGTTTCTTGCTTAGTCAGTCTGCCAGTGTATTTAGTTTTCCTGGCAGGAATTGAGCTTGTAGATTCACTTGGTAGCTCAAGGCTGTGTTCCACAATACCATGGCTAGTCTGCAGAGGGGGTAAGAATGTGTACCCCCCCCCCTGATTTTTATGTACCACATAACAATGATGTTGTCTGTCTTTACCATTAGTTGTCCTGGATGAATGTGGTCCTTGAAGGCTGCCAGAGCATTCTGTACAGCTAACATTTATTTTTGATTTATGTGCAGATGCATTTGACTTTTGTTCCATTTGCCCTGAATGCACTTCCCCTGCCAGACGAGCCCCCCATGCATAGTCTGATGTGTCTGTTAAGGTTTGGGCGACCGGGGGTAGTGTGAATGATAGTCCCCTGTTTTGGTGGCAGGCCTCTGCCGACCAAAGGAACTCTAGGCATAGGCAAGGTATGATAGAAATCATTGCTTCTAGATCCTGTGAATGCTGACACCATAGGCTTTGGAGATACCATTGTAGTTTCCTCATATGCAGCCTTGCATACGGAATTAGAAGAATGCAGGAGGCCATGAAGCCCAAGGCTTGCAGAATTTCCCTGAAGATAGCTGGGTTTTTGTGGCCACTTGTTTGAAGTAGGTTGTCAAATGAATCCGTTTCTCTGGTGTGAGGAAAGCCATATGGGAAGTTGTTTTCAAGCGTGCTCCCAGGAATATAATTTGACAGGCTACCAGGTGTGATTTCTTTTCATTTATGGTGTACCCCAGACAAGTCAGCACCCTTTGAACAAAGGCCAGATGATTTAAAAGCATGTCCTGGCTTTCTGCCTGAATTAGGCAATCGTCCAGGTATGGGTATATTTGAATATTTCTTTGCCTGCAAAATGCAATGACTGGAGCTAGGCACTTTGTGAATACCCTGGGTGCAGTAGATAAGCCAAAGGGCAGTGCAGACAACTGATAATGCATGTAAGCCTGCTTTGAAGCATAGGTATCTTCTGCAAGACTTCCTGATAGGGATGTGCAGGTATGCTTCTTTTAAGTCTAGTGTTGCCAACCATGCATCTTTGCCCGGCATAGGAAGCAGCTGGTGAAGAGTCAACATTTTGAATTTTGGAATCACCAAAAAGGTGTTTAGAGAAGAAAGGTCCAGGATAGGACGCCATGTATGGCCTTTTCTGGGTACCAGGACAAGTCTCTAATAGAAACCTTGTTCCTTTTCCTCTTCTGGTACCAACTGAATTGCCCCATAGGTTCATAAATAGGTACTATGCTATTAGCCCTAGGGCCTATATAAGCCTAGCCAAAAAGGTACCCTGGCTTTTGCCACCCAAGAAAATTATTTTCCTGTGCCCCTGTCGAACAGAGCCACAGAAGTGATTTTTCCTATTTCCCATCCAATCAAGATTTTTCTTGAGTGCTAATGAGGAGCTCTGTTTGACATAGATAGGTAGTCTGTTCCAGAGTATGGGAAGTCTCTGGGCTAAAAGGAAAGCAGTTTTTCCAAGAAGGAATTTTAAATCTGCAGTAGAAGCTGGCTCGAAAGGAGGAAGAGTGAGTTTCTCCAAGACTAAGTTAAGGTCCCAGGCTGGAGTTGGAGTTCTCCTGGGACCATACTTATGAGAATCTAATTTTGGGCCTCTGCCCACTGACTTGGGGGTAGATCTGGCCACCCGCTTGGTGTTAAGGTGTGGAAGTGAAATCTGTATCCTTGGGACACCATATTTAAAACCCATTTGTCCTGGGTAACGAGTTCCCAGTTTTTGGCCTGCAGACCAATCTTTCCGCCTAAAGGAGCATTCAGTTGGGAAGTGCTTGGAAGTTTTAAAAGCAAGTCACTGAGACAGTTTTCCATAGGGGGGAGTCTTACTACTCCCAGATTTGGGTGCGGAAATCCCCCACTGCTTAATCTGGTGTGTCCCCGGGACTGAAATCTGGGGTTTCTGCTGTGTCTGGGTTTAGCTTGAGAAGACCTGGAAGGGGCTGGAAAGGATCAATTCTAAGAGGGACAATGCCTACTAAATCTAGGGGGCTGAACTTGCAAGAAATCTTTAACAGTTTGCATAGATTTAGTTTTATCTTCCATCTTTTTAAGAACTTCCTCAGCTTTGTTGCCAAACAGGTGGTCCTGATTTAAGGCAGCATCCAACAATTTAGCTTTAACATGATCAGGCAAAGATTGCTCCTTAAGCCAAGCATGCCTTCTCAGCATAGACCCAGTAAAGTACAGTTTTGTACCTACCATAAATGTAGATGTTAGAGTGCTCATACAGCTGCAGTCATTACAGATGGGTTATCCTGCCGTCAGGCGTGTCCTCGGTCGGCCGAATTCCAAAGTCTAGGTCCGGCGTCGGTTGTCATCTCCTTCCCTGACGTCAGTGCGGCAGGGGTATAAGAGAGGCAGCCGACACCATTTTCTTCAGTTTTTCTTGCCCCAGATGTCAGGTGCCCCCAGAAGGAAGGCAAAACATAATATTATGCAAACATGCAATGTAGATAAATCAAAAACAGTAGTTGCAAGCAAATACACCATAAAAGAATACTCCAAATAGGTTGTATGATAAAGGTGTTTGTCATAAGGCCTGTCCTAAGAGGGGATGGAGGGAGGGTAACCTGGACTGCAGCTGTATGTGCACTCTAACATCTACATTTATGGTAGGTACAAAACTGTACCATGTTCATCGTGCATACAGCTGCAGTCATTACAGATGGGTAGAATCCCAAAACTAAGTAAGGGTGGTAGGCACTAAGTGGAACTAGGAGAGGCGAGGATGCCCTGCAGGACTGCTGTGGCAAAGCCCGCTCTAGATTTTGAGTATAGTGGAAGGTGGTAGTGCTTGGAGAAAGTGTGCACTGAACTCCAAGTAGCTGCTTCCAAAATGTCCTTGGTAGGGACCCCCCTGAGGAAAGCTGCAGAGATAGCTGTAGCCCTGGTGGAGTGGGATCTGATGTATACAGGCACAGATTTTCCATGAAATGAACAAAAGCGTATGCAGTGGGCTATCCATTTTGAAATTGTCTGTTTGGAAGTAACCTTTCCTTGAGCACCTGTAGCATAGGACACAAAGAGCTGCTCAGATTTCCTGAATGGCTTTGTTCTGTCCAAGTAATAGCAAAGTTGTCTGTGAATGTCCAAGGAATGTAGTAGTCTCGCCCCTTTGTTCTGTGGATTTGGATAAAAGGTAGGTAAATGAATAGTCTGATTCAAAGCTACACTGGATACTACCTTTGTCATGAAGGTAGGGTTGGTTCGTAAGGAAACTCTGTCCTGATGGAAAATGATGAATGGTTGCACAGCCATGAGGGCCTGTAGTTCCGAAACCCTGCGTGCTGAGGTAATAGCCAGAAGGAAGGCAGTTTTCCACGACAGGTATTGTAGCTCTGTTGAAGAAGCCGGCTCAAAGGGAGGCAGGGTCAACTATTAGCAAAGGATTCTGGCCCTTTTCTTGATTCCAAGAACAAAATAGTTTCCATTTGGCGGCGTAGGCTTTTCTAGTAGAGGGTCTTCTGGCCTCCAAGAGGACATCCTGCACCTCCTTGGAGAGGAGAGTCTGTTGGGAAATTAAGGTATTCTCCATGCAGCTAGATTTAGGGTTTTGAGCTGGCTGTGAAGGGTTTTGTAGTTGTGCTGGGACAACATAAGAGGGACTGGAGGTAGGATCCATGGTGGTGAGTGTGACAGGCTCTTTAGGAGAGGATACCAGTGCTGTCGTGGCCGGTCTGGAGAAATAAGAATCATTTGTGGCCTCTCTGCTCTGGCTTTTAATAGAACTTTGGTCAGTAGAGGAAGAGGCGGGAAGGCATAGACTGTCAATGTTGTCCAATTGAAAGAGTGTGTCCACTTTCCAGGCCTGTGGATGATAGGTCCTTGAACAAAATTTTTCCAACTGGTAATTTCTGTGGGTAGCAAATAGATCTATGTCTGGCTATCCCCATGCCCGAGTTATCTATAAGAAGACTTGAGGATGCAACTTCCATTCGTGTGGGTCTGTCATATTTCTGCTTAAGTTGTCTGCCAGTGTGTTTTCCTTCCCTGGCAGGAATTGTGCCTGTAGTTGAATTTGTAATTCCAGTGCTGTGTTCCATAAGGTCATGGTTTGCCTGCACAGGGGGTATGAATGAGTTCCCCCCTGTTTATGTACCACATGACTGTGGTGTTGTGTCCTTATCAATAGCTGGCCTGGATGCAGTAGGTCTTTGAAGGTCATAAGAGCATTTTGCACGGCTAGCATCTCCTTTTGGTTGATGTGTAAGGTGCTTCTCTTTTTGGGACCATTTTCCCTGAATGCACCGATCTGCCATGTGTGCTCCCCAGGCGTAGTCTGAGGCGTCCGTTGTGATGATTTGAGTTGCTTGAGGTAAACAGAAGGGTAGACCTGTGTTTCTTTGGCATGCTTGTGCCCACCATAAAAATTCCTTTTGAAGGCATGGAATGAGTGGTATAATTGTTTCCAAGCTGTGGCTGTGTTGAGACCATAAGTTTTTTTAGGTACCATTGTAGTTTCCTCATATGCAGCTTTGCACATGGTATTAGTAGGATGCAAGATGCCATGAATCCCAGAGCCTGCAGGACTTTCCTTGCAGTTAGTCTGGTGAAAGTTGCCATTTTGTTGAAGTATGAGACAGTTGTCCTTGTTTGTCTGGCGTGAGGTAGGCCATCTGGGTGGTTGTATTTAAGCTGGCACCCAGGAAAATTATCTGTTGAGAAGGTATTAGTTTCGATTTATTTTTGTTCACTGTGTATCCCAGGTAGTTTGCCAGGTGCTGCAATAGAATGTCCTTGCTGTCCGCTTGGATAAGGCAGTCGTCCAGATATGGGTAGATTTGTATTCCTTGTTGTCTGCAGAAGGCAATTACTGATGCCAGGCATTTCGTAAACACTCTGGCCGCAGTAGATAAGCCAAAGGGCAATGCAGAGAATTGGTAATGGGTTGAACCTGCAAAAAATCTGAGGTATCTTCTGCAATCTTGTCTGATAGGGACATGCAGGTATGCCTCCTTGAGGTCCAATGTTACCAGCCAAGACTCCTTGCCCAGCATGGGAAGAAGCTGCTGTAATGTGAGCATCTTGAATTTTGGCACCTGTAGATATGCGTTTAGGATGGATAGGTCTAAGATGGGTCTCCAATCTTTGTCCTTCCTTGGTAAGAGGAATAGTCTGGAGTAAAAACCTTGACCTTGTTCTGTTGCAGGTACCTCTTGAATCGCTTTCATATCCATGAGAGCAGAAATTTGTCTTTGTGCCTCTGCCCTTTGATTTTGTGGCAGGTTTGGCAAGCCTCTCATTTTTGGAAGGGTGTGAAAGTGGAACCTGTAGCCTCTGTCTATAATGTCCAGAATCCATTTGTCTTTTGTAACAATGTGCCAGCTTTTTTAAAATAATGCCAGTTTTCCTCCCAAAGGTGCTGCCATTATAGCTTTGTTTGGCAGGCATAGGGGGAGGTCATTGAGCCTGTTTTCTAAATGACTGTGATCTATCTTCTCCACCTCTTTGGGTTGGTGCTTGCCACTGTCTAGCTCTGTAAGATCCTTGAGGTTGTCCTCTACCCCTTGGGCACCTGTATCTGCCCCTTTGAGGTCTGTCTGTGGCTGGAAAGGACCAATTTTTTGAAGGCCAGTTTCTGCTGAAGTGTGGAGGTTGCACCTGCAAGAAATCTTTCACTGTTTGCATAGATTTCGCTTTTTCCTCAATTTTCTTTAGTACCTCCTCAGCTTTAACACCAAATACATTTTTTTGAAGTGGTGCATCTAATAACTTTGCTTTGACATGATCTGGTAAGGGTTGCTCTTTGAGCCAAGCATGTCTACGTATAACAGACCCCGTGACAGCAGCTCTACATGAGGCCTCTAAAGCATCAAAACCACACTGCAAGGTATGTTTACCCACTTGCTCTGCTCCATGCAACAAATCCTGCAACTCTTTCAAATCTGGTTGTTCTGTTTGTGTCATTTTGCTTTTCAGCTGACAGTTTAATGCCCTCATGGTTAAAGTGGCAGATGTATACACCTTTTCCCCCCACCTTTCTAATGCTCTGGAATTTCTCTCTGAAGGTAAAGGGTTTTTTAGCAGTAGAGGCCTTTATTCCCTTGGGACCCTGTGAAATTGTTTCTGGGTCAGCAGTATGGCTTTTATAAAGGAACTGGTGAGGGGGGGGGCTGAGGGAACAGACTCCTCAGCATCAGAGTCTTCAAAAGGGGAATAGGCATAATCCTGGCCCTCAGAATGGTCTGAGGTAATAGAAGCCTGGTCTGAGGAAGGGGAGTCTTCCTCCAATCTGGGTCTTTTGTCAGAGGGGGGTTGAGAACCCCCTGATGAGTTATCAAATCCTCAGCCATTTTAAGCATCTGCTTTTTAGGCATGGGGCCTTGAGAGGTGGTCTGAGGACCCTGTTTTTTTAGTTTTCATGGCAGCTTTAGATTTAGTGAAGGATTTAAGAGAAGGTGGAAGGCCTGAAGACACCCTCAGAAATGGCAAACCTCACTAAATTTTCAGTTTCCCCGCCAAGAGTGGCGTCTGTATCTGCAGTGGGAATGGAGACAGAGGAGCCTGCGACCTCAGGTACTGAAGTCACCGGTAAAATAGTTTCATCAGTAGTCAGGGGCTGCGTAGGCGCCTCGCTGAGAACCGGAGAACCGGTAGTCGGCCAAAGTGTGGTCTCAGTACTCTGTAGACCTCGGATGTCGGTCCTTGTCTTTGCGTCTTTTGCTTAAAACTGGTGTCCGAGTATCCGACGACATGATATAATTAATGTTTTTGCCAAAATAATGAAGGGCGAACTCCGCCCGGCGCTTAATAGTGCGTTTGTTGAACCTAGCACAAAAACGGCAGGCCGAGACGTCGTGGTCTAGCCCTAAGCAAGGTATACAGAAAGAGTGAAAATCCTTATGCGGTATTTGCTTCCCACAAGAAAAGTTTCCCCAACGGGGTACTTAGCTTTAAAGACGACTTTGGCTGAAATACTTTACTTTCGTAAATCTCAGGAGCTGGCCGACCGGCACTTGCGAACTGCTTCTGCTTCGGGCACCGCACGGCAAGAAAGACTGAAGAAAATGGCGTCAGCTGCCTCTTTTATACCCCTGCCGCACTGACGTCAGGGAAGAAGCGACTACAACCGACACCGGACCTAGACTTTGGAATTCGGCCGACCGAGGACCTGCCTGACGGCAGGATAACTCATCTGTAATGACTGCAGCTGTATGCACGATGAACATCTGCAGCCCTGCAAGAGGCCTCTAGTGAATCAAATCCACATTGCAAAGTATGTTTACCAACCTGTTCAGCAGAATGCATTAAATCCTGTAATTCTTTATTTTCAGCACAATCAGGAATCATTCTCTGTTTAAGCAACCCAATAACATGTTGATATGATACTGGCAGTTTAAAGCCCTAATGGCCAAGGTTGCAGACGTGTAAATCTTCTTACCCCATCTATCCAGCACCCTGAAGTCTCTATAAGAAGGGGTAGGATTTTTAGCAGAAGACAATGCCCTTGGGTCCCTGTGAAATAGTCTCTGGATCCACAATAGGATTTTTAAAAAGAAACTTGTGTGAATCAGGAACCCTGTAATATCAGTCATGTTTTCTGGGAGAAGGCAAATCAGGGGCCAAACTAGATTCCAAAAAGGCATGAACAATGTCTAGTACAGGAGGTATAGCTAAAGGCCTATGCTGAGGCAGGAGTAAGAAATCCCTAAACCTCTTTTTTGAATCAGAAAAATCCTGGCTTTCTCAGTGGAAATGCTCCCTTAAGAGTATGTAAGGTTTCACCAAAAGAAAAATCCTATGGAGTTGAAGCAGAGGGAATAGAGTCCTCTGCATCAGAATCCTCATATGTAGATAAGAACAAATCCAAATCAGAAGAATCAGAATCCTGGTCAGAAGATTCATAAACCACTTCAGTCCTAGGTCTCTTAGAAGGGGGAGGTTGGCTTCCCGATTAAAGTTATACGGTCTTCAGCCATTCTTATTTGTTTTTTAGGCATAAAGGCCTGAGCATGCGGCCTGGGCAGTTTCTTGGGCATAGTTCGAGACTTAGGCCTAAAAGAAGGAGGCGTCTGTTTAATATGCAAGTCCGTAGGCCTGAATACACCCCTCTGAAGCCGGTGCCTGCACAGCGGCTCCGGACCCATCCAAGGTAGAGACATCCGCAGGTTTCACTGTTGAAGCAACTTGCAACATACCGGACTCAGAATGTGTCTCAGTAGAGGCCTGGAATCAGACTGTAGTGGGTATCAGGGGCTGCGAAAGCGCCTCACTGAATAACGGCGAACTGGCGACCGGCTTAGAAGAGTCGTCAGCAGCTTTGGACCTAGGTGGCCTGTCTTTACCTTTGTGTTTTTTCGGAATCCCGGTAGTCGGATGGCTAACCAACATTTCGGGATAATTAAACAGAGAACCAAAATATTTAGAGGCAAAAATATACAGACGACTGATAGTGCGCTGATTAAATAAAGCACAAAACAGACAGCAAGATACATAGTGGACAGGGCTCTGGCAAGGAATACAGTAGGAATGAAAATCTTTGTGAGCTATTTGCTTTCCACAAGTAATGCAATTATTAAACTTTTACTGACATCGGTAAGGAGCAAGAAAAAGTTTCCCCAATGGGGTACTTGGCTTTAGTTGAAGACTTCAGTTCTGAAACACAAACAAAAATTTCAGGAGTCGGCCGATCGGCACTTGTGAACTGCTTCTGCTTCGGGCACAGCAAGAAAGACTGATGTAATGGCATTGGCTGCATGTTTTATACCCCTGACGACCTGATGTCATGGAAGAAGGGACAGCATCCAACGCAGGACCCAAGCCTTTGTTAATCAGGCCGACTGAGGGCTACTGCAAGCAGATAACCCAAACGTAATGACTGCAGCAGTGAAACACAAAGAAAATCTAATGAAATTGTTTGGGTATATATTTTTTATGACAGGCAACTATCGGCTACATTGTACAAGGCAATCAAGACTTACTGCCACATTCTACCAACCTGTTTTTAAAAGCCAACTCTCTTAATGTTGAACTCAGCCGCAGAAAGATAAAAATAAATGAATATTTTCATTACAGCTGCCACACATGTTATCTACAACAAGAGTGCAACTTACACAGGATATCAGCATTACTTTCTCTCAACCTAACTTTGATTTTAGGAGGAGAGAATTTACAACTGTTTAGTTAACTTACCATGATAGCAGATCTCTGTAGCAGTCTAAGGAGATTACTGCTGCAGACAGAGTCCCATGTCTAGCTTGACTTTCAGAGTAGTGCACCTTTCCCATGAGTTGCTCCATACGAGGGGATGAAGACCGGGAAAATTAAATTTACGTACTTAATATCATGCTTGACCTCAATTATCCATTTCTGTCCACTTTAATGCATAGAAATAGCTGCTACAAGGTGGCCCCTATCAGGGACTATACATCATAGCTCAAGCTTCTCTCCAGGATCCCACAATGTACTGCTCCTCCTCCACTCTCCACACTTTGCACACACTAGACTTTTAAACACTAATAATCCCTAATGGCCGGGACTGTAGATATTCCACACTTGGAAAAAAGACAAGACAGGCCTCAGAAGGTGTATAAAGTCTGTCAACTGAATAAAGGTGACAATTTAGAGAGGTAAGGAGGGTGGGTTTGCTGAAGTGGATGGACATGAATAATCAAGATCCAGTGTTATGGTATGTAATTATCACATCTTAGAATATCCAGTCCAACTTCAATGAATGGGAGTGTCTCCTCAGCTGCACATCTTGGGTGGCATAACAATTGGAGTATGGTAATCCTAAAGGAAAAGCTTGATCTAGTGATCACATCTACATTAGTGCCTTAATGTATGCAGTGAAGCCCAAGTCACTACAGGACAAATCATCCACAGGCAAGTTTCTGAAGAAGCCAGATAAAGTGGCCAAGGATCTAAAGGAATGTGTCCGGTTTGTAATAAAGAGTTCAACTGATAGAATCTTGTACAAAGCAGTGTGTGTGTGTGACAGACATAACAAGATTACTTTGGATACGTTGTCTCAATCTTCCAGGTGCAAAGAATACAAATAGCTGGCTGGTGGATTGCTGTGTTGCTTTATTGATAGCAAATGCACCCTTAACGAAGAAGATGGGATAGCTTGATTTTATTTTGTCTCTGAAATGTAGGGATAAATGAATGATTAACTCAAAACGTGACCATAACTTTGTGGAAAATCAGTTAAGGGAAACAGCAGGAAAGAGGTTGTAATAGATACTGGTTATCTGTCACCTCAGTGAAGACTAGGGTTTGCCAAGAAAGGTATTATAGATCAGCTGAACAGGCTAGCTCAGCTTCTCCAAAACGGTTAAAATCCCAATCTGGAATGTGGTTCTTAATGGCGAAACCAAAGAAGGAAGCCCTTTTAAGGAGGTCTTACACACATTCCGCAATGTCAAGGACTGAAGACACTTTGGTGGAAATGGTTACTTGGCTAAGCTTCTAGTATCATTATAAGGGAATCCAGTTATCTGCCTGGGATGACATGATCAACAGACCACGATGCTTTGCCAGAAATGGCCTGCACCTGTCGCCCGTGGGATTCTGGATACTGGCTAAGGCTCTTGCCACCCCAATAGTACTTTTTAGGCAAGGTTCAAATGACAAATTCAACACCGTAACAGGCACAAGCAAGCAAAATCTGAAGGTAATTCTACTCAATGCTAGAAATCTAAACCTCAAAATGCAATCACTCAAGGCACTCATAATAGAGAACATGGACATCTGTGCAGTGACAAGAGACCTGGTTCAAGGCTCCAGAGAGAACCCCTGCATTATCAGGATATAATTCATACCGCACCTTTTGACCACCTAACCTGGACCGAAACACTAAAGGCAGAGGCGTGTCCATATTCATTAAGGATATCCACACTTCCAGGCTAGTTGCTCAGCATAATGCATCCGAGATTATCTAAGTGCAACTAACTCTGGGCAAGACCGCAATCCAAAATTGTAACTTGCTACAAATCCCCCACCATGCCCCACATGATTCCCACTCCTCATTTCTTGATACACTGGAAAATGTTAGGGTACAATCCAACACCCTAATAATGGCTGATTTCAACTACCTCATTAATGGGGAAAAGTACAGTTTTGTACCTACCATAAATGTAGATGTCCGAACTGGATAGCATCTGCAGTCATAACAAGTGGGTTGTCCTGTCGTCAGGCAGCCCTGCAGTCGGCCGGATTCCAAAGTCCGGGTCCGGCTTCGGCTGATGTCGCACTCCACCCGACGTCATCTCTGTTGGTCTTCGGGTATAAAAGCATCAGCCGACGCCATTTTCTTCAGTGTTTCTTGCCCCAGATGCCAGTAGCCCTCTTGCAGGCTAAAATTTGGATAGATGCCAATGTTTCCAAATAGATAGAGGTAAACACAACAATAAGCATATATGTACATCTATACAAACAAATACACCATAAAAGACTCCCCCCAACAGCTAGCTATTAGGAGGGTAAACACCCTAGGAGTACCACAGAGGGAAGGAGGAGGGTAATCCTGACTGCAGATGCTATCCAGTTCGGACATCTACATTTATGGTAGGTACAAAACTGTACTATGTCCTTCATGGATGCATCTGCAGTCATAACAAGTGGGTAGAATACCATAGCCAACTAGGGGAGGAGGATAAAAGTAGATTATGGTGTGTTTAGGATCCCTTGCAGTACAGCAGTGGCAAACCCTGCTCGGGATCTGGAATATAGAGGCAAATTATAATGCTTGGCAAATGTATGCACGGAGGTCCAAGTAGCCGCCTCAATAATGTCTTTGGTTGCCACTCCTCGTAAGAAGGCTGTGGTAGTGGCTGTTGCTCTTGTAGAATGAGGTCTTATGTTCTGTGGAATTGGTTTTCCATGGAAGGAGTAACAGTATCGTATGCAATTTCCTATCCATTTGGAGATTGTCTGTTTGGAAATAGCTTTTCCTTCCCTTCCTGTTGCATAGGCTACAAAAGTTGGTCAGTCTTTCTGCTATTTTTGTTCTGTCCAAGTAGTAGCGTAGCTGTCTATGTACATCCAAGGTATGCAGTATTCTTTCCCTCTGTTTTGTGGGTTGGGAAAGAAGGTAGGTAGGTGGATTGCCTGGTTCAAAGATACTCTGGATACCACCTTGGGCATAAATGTAGGATTAGTCCTCATGGACACTATCTTGGTGGAAGATTAGGAAGGGTTGCACTGCCATTAAGGCCTGTAGTTCTGAAACCCTCCTTGCTGAAGTAATTGCCAGTAGGAAAGCAGTTTTCCATGACAGGTGTTGTAGGTCTGCTGTTGCTGCTGGTTCAAAGGGTGATAGTGTCAACTTTTCTAGCACAAAGTTTAAATCCCAAGCTGGTAATGGTGGTTTCCTTGGAGGTTTTACATTCTTGATTCCTCTGAGGAACTGCCTGAGCAAAGGGTGCGAAAAAACAGGTGGATCAAAGCTGTATTCTGCTGAAATAGCTGATGCATGTATCTTGATGGAGGAGTAGGACAGGCCTGAATGAAGAAGTTCAGCCAGATACTCCAGAATGTTAGGCATATCTATGTTTGACACATCTTTTCCTCTTTCGGTACTCCAAATGACAAACCTTTTCCATTTTCCAGCATAGTTCCTTCTTGTTGAAGGTCTGCGTGCTTCAAGAATAATGTCTTTAACTCTTTGAGAAAGTTCTGGATTAGCTGCTGCTATGTGATGTTCCATGCAGTCAGTTGTAGCGTTTTAGGTTTGGATGTATGATGCTGTAGTTGTTCTGAGTTAACATCAAAGGCATCAGGGTATTGGCCACATATTGTTCGAGACATGCTCTTCAGTAGTGGGTACCAGTGTTGTCTTGGCCAGTTTGGGGCTATCAGGATTATCCTTGGACGTTCTTCCTTGATTTTTAGTAGTACCTTGTGTATCAAAGGAAGAGGTGGGAATGCATATGCTGTTAGGCCTTTCCAGTTGAAGGAGAGTGAGTCCACTTTCCATGCTAGTGGATGGAATGTCCTTGTGCAGAATTTTTGAGCTGGTGATTGAGAGGTGATGCGAATAGGTCTATCTGTGGCATTCCCATTTCTTTGAGATGGTCTTGAAGATGTCCGGTGCAGTTTCCATTCGTGGGCATCCGGGTGGTTCTGCTTAATATGTCTGCTAGAGTATTGTCTTTCCCGGTACAAATATTGCCTGTAACTGAATGTTGTAGCTGAGTGCCAGGGTCCACAGCTCCAAGGTCATTCTGCATAGGGGTATGAATGAGTGCCTCCCTGTTTGTTGATGTACCACATGACTGTGGTGTTGTCTGTCCTTATCATCAACTGGCCCTCTTTGAGGAATGGTTTGAACTTTTGGGTTGCCAGTTTTACTGCCAGCATTTCTTTTAGATTGATGTGCAGGTGAAGTTGATCCTGTGTCCACAATCCTTGCACGCATTTGTCCAGCATGTGGGCCCCCCATCCTAGGTCTGAAGCGTCTGTTGTGATGGTCTGGCTTGGTTGACATCTGCGAAAGGGTAGGCCTGGGTTTGACTGGCATGCCTGAGCCCACCATAGGAACTCCTGTTTTAAGCATGGAATTAGTGGGATTTCTGTTTCTAGACTGTGTCTGTGTTGGGACCATAAATTCTTTAGGTACCACTGTAGTTTCCTCATATGTAGTCTGGCAAATGGGACCAAGATTATGCATGATGCCATGAAGCCCAAGGCCTGCAGAAATTTTCTTGCTGTTAACTTGTTCAGTTTTGTTAGTGCCAAGAAGTAAAGTGGAAGTTCTTATTGTTTTTCTGTAGTCAGGAATGCAATTTGTTCTACTGTTTCCAATTCAGCCCAAGAATGTCCTTGTTTGGGATGGTATCAGCCTTGACTTTTGTAAATTGACTGTGTATCCCAGTCCTTGTAGCAAGTAAATGACCCTTTGTAAATCTGTTGTCAGCTTGCTTTTGTTGTCCCCTTGTAGCAGGCAGTCGTCCAGGTATGGGTAAATTTGAATTCCCTGTAGTCTGCAATGGCCGATTACTGCTGCCAGGCATTTTGTGAATACTCTGGGCCCAGTAGATAAGCCAAAGGGCAATGCTGAGAATTGATAGTGCTCTGATCCTGCAAGAAATCTGAGGTATCTTCTGCAGATTGGTCGAATGGGGACGTGCAGGTATGCCTCCTTGAGATCTAGAGTTACCAGCCAAGACTCCTTGCCCAGCATGGGAAGAAGTTGCTGTAGGGTCAGCATTTTGAATTTTGGGACAATGATGTATGTATTTAAGGTGGACAGATCGAGAATTGGTCTCCAACTTTTTCCTTTCTTGGAACTAGGAATAGTCTGGAATAGAACCCCTTTCCTTGTTCTGCTGTTGGCACTCTTTCCACAGCTCTCATGTTGGCTAACTCCATTATCTGGCGTAGAGCCTCTGTTTTTTGATTTGGAGGTAGATTTGGCATTCCTCTTTGACTGGTAAAGTGTGGAAGTGAAACCGGTAACCTTGATCTATGGTTTGTAAAATCCACTTGTCTTTTGTTATGTAGTGCCAGTTCTTTGAAAATAAGGTTAACTTTCCGCCTAGAGGAGCTGCTATTTGTTCCCTGGTAGGCGGAGTTAGGATTAAGTCACTGTGGTTGTGCGATGTAGTGGCAGTGGCTGTGTCTGTGCCTCTGTTGTTACCTTGCCACTGTCGTCCTCTGTAGGCACCTCCTCTGGGTTGGTTTCTGCCTCTGGAACGTCTATTCCTGCCCCTTTGAAATTTTGTGGAGTCAGGAAAGGACCAATTTTTGGCAGGCCAGTTCCTGCTAAACCTTGGGGGTTGAACCTGCAAGAAATCTTTAACAGTTTGAACTGATTTTGCCTTTTCTTCCATTTTCTTCATAACCTGCTGGGCAGGTGTACCAAACAAACTTGTCTTGTCCATAGGAGCATCTAGCAACTTGGCTTTAACATGATCCGGTAAAGCTTGTTCCTTTAGCCATGCATGCCTTCTTATCACTGTGCCTGTCATGGCTGATCTAAATGAAGCCTCCAGTGCATCATAGCCACATTTTAAGGAATGGTTGCTAACCTGTTGTATGTTATTTACCATCTCTAATACATATTTCTTATCAAGAGATTCATCAGTGGTTAGTTTTTTAGTTAACTGATCAAGCATAAACTCTTGGTATTGTATCATGTGAAACTGACAGTTTAAAGCTCTAGCTGAGAGAGTAGCTGAAGTGTAGACCTTTTTACCCCATCTGTCTAATGACCTTGCTTCCCTTTCAGAAGGGATAGGGTTTTTAGCTGTGGTCGCGGCTACTGCCTTGGGACCCTGGGATATAGTTTCTGGGTCTGCAAGTGGGGCCTTGTAAAGGTGGTGATGAGTATCTGGCACCCTGTAAAATCTGTCTGGTTTGGCAGGGGCTGGGGGTAAAGAATCTGGAGCGGAGCAAACATCATTAAAAGCATCATCCACCACAGATAGAACAGGAGGTATAGCTAAGGGCCTGTGCTGTGGGAGGTGCAGAAAGGTTCCAAGTCTTTTTCTGGAGTCTGAAAAATCCTGTTGCTGCCATTGGAACTGTTCTCGCATGGCATGCAAGGTTTCCCCAAAGGAGAATTCTTCTGGTGGGGAAGCAGCAGGAATGGATTCTTCAGCATCAGAATCTTCAAAATTGGAGAAGGGAGCCTCTGGCTGGTCAGTTATGTCTGATTCATCAGCAGAATCATCAGAAGACACTGGCTCAGGGGCTCTGCCCTAGGTCTCTTCTCTGGGGCTGAGAGGCCCTGTCTGGGTGAGATTGAGATCCTCTAATTAAAGAAATTAAATCTTCTGCCAAAGAAAGCATTTGAGAACTAGAAGAGGGCCTGGATGTGGGGGGTTTAACAGGCACTGATTTAGTAGTCTTGGCTGCTTTAGCCCTGGCGAAGGCCTTAATGGACATGGCTGCTGGAGGCCTAGCAGCACCACGTGCTGGGGTAGAGACATCCAAGCGGATGGTGTCTGATAAGTCAACCACCGTAGTGGGTAAAATTTCTGAGCTCGATTCAAGAGTTGTAGCAGGGGCCTCAGTAGTAAGAATAGGTTCAGCTGTGCTTAGATCAGTTTTCTCGGGTTCGGCCGAAACAGAGACACTCGCGGTTTGCTTTACCGTGGTTTCGGCCGAAACCGCGGACCGCGAGTGTCGGTCTTTATCTTTGCGTTTTTTGGAAGATTGGGTAGTCGGAGGATCCGACGGCATAATGTACGCAAAATCAGTACCGAAAAACTGTTCTGCAAACTCCGACCGACGCCTAAGCGTTATCGTCAGTTGAAAGAGGCACAGGCCGAACAGGCTGCTACGTCGTGGGCTGGGCCTAAACAAGGCAGACAGTAAGAGTGGAAATCTTTATGAGGTATTTGTTTCCCACAGGTTAAACAATTGTTAACTTTTTCTGACATCGGCTGAGGCAAGAAAGAGTCCCCAACGGGGTACTTAGCTTTAGAAGTCTTCGAAGTAGTATTCGGTAGAAGTAATCTCTGGATCCGACCGACCGGCACTTGCGAACAGCTTCTGCTTCGGGCGCCACGCGGCAAGAAAGACTGAGGAAAATGGCGTCGGCTGATGCTTTTATACCCGAAGACCAACAGAGATGACGTCGGGTGGAGTGCGACATCAGCCGAAGCCGGACCCGGACTTTGGAATCCGGCCGACTGCAGGGCTGCCTGACGACAGGACAACCCACTTGTTATGACTGCAGATGCATCCATGAAGGACATCTACTCTTGTACCAACTCTTTTGCTCAACATTTTCTGGAATTCATAAATTCCAATGCCTTGGATCGACTTATCCACACCCCCACCAGAGGCAGCAATATTCTAGACCTGGTCATTACCAACATGGGCGACCAGTGTTCCACAACAGGTCAATTCCTCGGTCAGATCAGACCACAAGCTAATCACCCTAAACATCCACATCCCACCCCCCATTTAGGGAAACCACTGTAAAAAATGTCTCCAAAGCCAACTTCACGAAGACAGAAGTGACAAACTTCACGACACCCATGCAAACTGACAATAGAGGTATGACTGCCGAATCCTACACAAATGCACTTTATAAGCACTTACACGAGTGCATGGATCATGCTATCACTAACAGAACCAAGATGCTATCCTCCAAAAAAGGAAGCCAATCTGGTGGTCCCCCTGCCAAAAACTCTACAACAGAAGAAAAACTGTTGCAAAAGAGTAAAATCCCATGATTGGAGGAACTCCCTGATCAGCCTCAGTAAGAAGCAGAGATCCCTCAAAATCCTCCAAAGCTAGTTATGAAAACAAAATTGCCACTGATTCTCAAGACAACCACACAGCATTCTATAGCTGTCAAGAATCTCAATGGCAACACTCAGATCTGCTCTGAGTTACAGCACAATGGCACTAAATACAGAGAAACAACTGATATTGCCAACATCCTGGCCAACAGGTTCAGTGCTAACTTTACCCTCCTCACCCCCTAAAGGGCCCATCTCTATACTGGAAGAATGCAAAGTTTCTGTAATCACGGCTGCAAAGATAAAAACCACATTCTCCAAAGGCAAGAACACAGCATCCATGGGACCAGACAACATCCCAGGCTGCGTTCTACACAAACTACAGAATGAACTGGCACCCCACCCAAGCACCATGATCAATCATAGCCTCACCTCAGGCTTTGTGCCCAGTGAATGGCATACAGCAACGGTTATGGGAACTACCGCCCCATTAGCTTAACTAGCCTGGTCTGCAAGGCCATGGAAAGTACAATTGTGTACACTTACCATAAATGTAGACGTTAGAGTATATTCACTGTTGCTGTCATCACATTTGGGTTATCTGCCTGCAGGTAGCCCTCAGCCAGCCTGAATACCAGAGTCTTCGGATTTCTGCATCGGATGTGGTCGCCTCTTCCATGACGTCAGCTATAAACATGCAGCAGACACCATTACATCAATTTTTCTTGCCCCAGATGTCAGGTGGCCGTACAATAGGAAGCAGTTATATGGTATGGTACACCCCCAGCAAAAAGCAAATACACATGATATAATATACGCCAAACAAGAAGGAAAGGTAGAGCCAAGAGAATTCAGGGGGCTAGAGGGAGGATAACCACGACTGCAACAGTGAATACACTCGAACATTTAATTTATAAGTGTGCACAACTGTACTATGTTCTTCGTGCTTCACTGTTGCAGTCAACACATTTGGGTTGATTTCCAAAGCTAACGAAGGATGGAGATAAAGAGCATTAGGGCCAGCAATCAGGCCCCGTAAGACTGCTGTGGCAAATCCAGCTCTGGATTTAGAAAAGACAGGCAGGTTGTAATACTTAGTGAAAGTATGTACAGAGCTCCAGGTAGCAGCTTCCAGGATGTCCCTGGTAGGGAAGTACAGCTGTGTACACTTACCATAAATGTAGATGTTAGAGTGTATTCACTGTTACAGTCATTACATTTGGGTAATTTGCTGGCAGGTTGCCCTCAGTCAGCCTGAAAAACAGTCTTGGGTCCTGCGTCAGTTGCTGTCTCCTTCTTCCATGACGTCAGGTCGTATAAAACATGCAGCCGATGCCATTTTATTCAGTTTTTCTTGCCCCAAATGTCAGGTGCCCCCAAAATGGGGAGCAAAAAAAAAAAAAAAAAATTTATATATATATATATATATATATATATATATATATATATATATATATATATATATTAAACAGAAATATACATAAATGCACTTTTAGCAACATAAACTTTACCTTCATCTAAAAGCAAATACAACACAAAGGCTTTAGTGTATAGTGAAAGAAAAGGTATAGAAAAGGGGGATGGCGGGTGGGTAACCCGGACTGCAATACACTCTAACATCTACATCTATTAAGTGTACACAACTGTACTATGTTCATGTTTCACTGTTGCAGTCATTACATTTGGGTAGAATCCCAAAGCTATGGATGGGAGGATGGAACTAAACAGCATAAGGAACGGCTATAAGGCCCTGCAGAACTGCAGTGGCAAAGCCTGCCCTGGATTTGGAGAAGAGAGGCAAATGATAATGCTTTGTGAAGGTATGAACAGAGCTCCAAGTAGCAGCTTCTAGAATGTCTTTGGTTGGAACCCCACTGAGAAAAGCTGCTGAAGTAGAGGCAAGCCCTGGTGCAATGTGATCTGATCCCCTTGAGCTTGGGCACAGGTTTACCATGGTGCAAGTAGCAGAAAAGAATGCAGTGGTTTATCCACTTAAAAATAGTCTGCTTTGATATAGCCTTCCCCTCTGACCCTGCAACAAATGCTACCAGTAGTTGCTCAGAATTTTTTAGAGATTTGGTCCTGTTCAAGTAGAATCTTTGTTGTCTCTGTACGTACAATGAATGCAGAATCCGCTCCCCCTTGTTCTGCGGATTTCAGTAAAATGTTGGCAGGTTAATGGTCTGGTTAAGAGCCACACTGGATACCACCTTAGGCATAAAAGAAGGATTGGTCCCGAGGGACACCTGTCCGGGTAAAATGTAATAAAAGGCTCCACAGCCATGAGAGCCTAGTTCTGAAACCATTCTTGCTGAATTGACTGTCCAAGAGAAAAGCTGTTTTCCAAGATTTTATATCCGCAGTAGCTGCTGGTTCAAAAGGAGGCAGGGTGAGTGTTTTCCAGCACAAAACTGCGGTCCCATGCAGGAGTTGGTGATCTTCTGGGAAGACTTAAATTTTTGGCCCCTCTAAGATGCTGTTTAAGAAGAGGATGAGAAAATATGGGAGGCTCTGTGTTGTAATGAGCAGAGATGCCAGAGGCATGGATTTTTATTGAAGAAAAAGATAGGCCCTTGTCAAGCATCTCCATCAAATATTGTAAAATCTGAGGAATACTGGGCTTTGCTCAGTCTGTTCCTGGTGCTTGGTTCCAAGCACAGAATCTATTCCATTTATCAGCATAAGATTTTCTAGTACTAGGCCTCCTGGCTTCCAAAATGACATCCATCACAGATTTACTGAGAGGTGTTTGAATAATTAATTGATCAGCCATGCTGCAAAATTCAGAGTTTGGAGCGGAGTATGCAAAATTTGATTGTTCTGCTGAGACAGTAGATGAGGTATTTGAGGCAAGTATCATGGAGGAAGTAGAGACAAGTTCCTTAGAAGTGGGTACCAGTGCTGGCGAGGTCAGTCCGGAGCAACTAGGATAATTTTTGTTTTTTCCTGTCTGACTTTTAGTAAGACCTAGGAGAGTACAGGCAGAGGGGGAAAGGCATAGACTGGTAGGTTTTTCCAGCTGAAGGATAGGGCATCCACTTTCCATGCTTTTTTGTGATGAGTTCTTGTGCAGAATTTGTCCAACTGATAATTTTGGGGAGATGCAAATAGATCTATGTCTGGGCTCCCCCATTTCTGTGTTAACATGCTGAAGTTTTGTGGTTCCAGTTTCCATTCGTGCGGGTCCATAAGACTTCTGCTTAGGTCGTCTGCCAGAGTATTTTGTTTTCCTGGCAGGTATTGAGCTTGAAGATGTATTTGGTAAGTCAAGGCTGTGTTCCACAAGGCCATGTCTGCAAACGGGGTAGGAATGTGTACCCCCTGCTTGATGTACCACATAACTGTGGTGTTGTCAGTCTATCAGTAGACCTGGATGAAGTAAGTCCTTGAAGGCTGTCAGAGCATTCTGAACAGCTAGCATCTCTTTCTGGTTGATAAGCAGATGCATTTGGTTTGGGCTCCATTTGCCCTGAATGCATCTCCCAGCCAGGTAGGGCCTCCAAGCATAGTCTGATGAGTTATAAGTTAGGGTTTGGGTGGCAGGGGGTAGAGTGAATGACAGTCCCTTGTTTTGGGGACATCTCTGCCCACCAAAGAAACTCCTGTTGTAGGCAAGGAATGAGAGGAATCATTGTTTCCAGACTGTGACAATGTTGACTCAAACTTTTTGGGTACCACTGAAGTTTCCTAATATGCAGTCTCGCATATGGAATTAGTAGAATGCAGGATGCCATGAACCCCAAAGCCTGCAGAATTCGTCTTGCAGATAACTGGGTTTTTGTTGCCATTTGTTTGAAGTCAGTTGTCTGTCTGGCATAAGGTAAGCCATCTGGGCAGTTGTATTCAACCTTGCACCCAGGAATGTAATTTGAGAGGGTACCAGCTGTGATTTCTTTTCGTTTATGGTGTACCCTAGGCATGCTAGAAGCCTTTTTACAAATGCCAGATGTTGAAGAGTGTCCTTGTCCTCTGCTTGAATGAGACAATCTTCCAGATAAGTATAAATTTGAATGCTTCTTTGTCTGCAGAATGGAATTACTGGTGCCAGGCACTTTGTAAAAACATTTATTCATCCTCTACGTAAATTTACTATAACCAGTTACAGCTATGCTGATTGTAGGACTGCTAATGTTGCGTATTTTTGTCAAAAATGTTTTGCATATTATGTAGGAAAAACTAATAGGGTCCTGAAAGACAGGATCCTTGAGCATGTTAGAGATATAAATAATTGTAAAGAAACAAATGCACTGGCAAATCATGTTAGAAAAACTGATTCGTCTCATACTTTCAAGTTTTTTGTTATTCAACATGTCCTCTCAAATATATGGGAAGGTGACTTAGAAAATACTACTGAAAGCATAGAACAAAAATGGATTCTTAAGTTGAATGCTGAGAAATATCCTGGCTTGAATGGAAATGGTTCCTTAAAACCTTTTTTTTTTTTTTTTAAAGCCAGACCATTGAAGCATTAGAATTATTATACATATTTTTTTTAAGTATTTTAAATAAGTCTATTATACTTATAGTAATCTTTTAACTATTAGTATATTAATGGATATTTCTTTAGGTTTTTATGCATATTTACATATATTTGTTACACATTTATTAGCATTGGAACATGCGACTGTTGGACTTTCAGCTAACTTTATTGCATTTTCTATATAAGCTTTATTATGTTAAACTACTGTGTCTGACGAAGCAACTAGTGTAGTTGTGAAAGCGCTAACCATTTTTATTTTTTTCTATTTTTGGTTTGAACAAACATATGTTTGTGTATTAACTTGGTGCATTTTATTTTATTTTACTTTGTAAAGACCCTGGGCATAGTACATAAGCCAAAGGGCAGTGCAGACAATTGGTAATGCAAAAAACCTGCCTTGAAGCGGAGGTATCTTCTGCATGATTCCCTTATTGGGATATGCAGGTATGCCTCAAGTCTACAGTTACTAACCAAGCACTCCTACCTAGCATAGGCAGTAGCTGTTGTAAAGTCAGCATTTTGAATTTTGGAATGTCCAGGAACGTGTTCAAAATAGATAAGTCCAGAATTGGACGCCATGAATTGTCTTTTCTGGGTACCAGGAAAAGTCTTTAATAAAAACCTTGTCCTTTTTCCTTTTCTGGCAACGGTTGAATAGCCCCCATATCCATGAGGGACAACTTGTTTCTGGGCCTCTGCCCACTGGTTGTGTGGCACATCTGGCCATCTGTTTGGAATTGGTTAAGTATGGAAATGAAATCTGTACCCCTGGGATACTATACTTAATAACCACTTGTCCTGAGTAATTAACTGCCAATTTTGAGCATGAAGTGCTAGTTTTTCCCCCCAAGAGGGGCTGCCAAATGATAAGTGCTTGGTGATGGTAGAGGAAAGCCATTGAGACTGCTTAGTGTAGGGTTGTGCTTTTCCTCCAGATTTGGAGGTGGAGGCACCCCATTGCTTTGACCTGTAAGAACCCTGCAATTGGTATCTGGAGCCTTTTGAGCACCTGGATTTACCTTGAGTGGCTCTGTCGGACACAGGAAAGGACCAATTTTTAGTAGGTCAGTGTCTATTGAACCTGGGTGGCTGCACTTGCAAGAGATTTTACAGTTTGCATAGATTTAGCTTTGTCTTCCATTTTCTTTGAAATCTCTTCTGTCTTATTACCAAACAGAGTATCATGCTGCAAGGGGGCATCCAACAATTTAGCTTTAACATGATCAGGCAGATTTTGCTCCTTGAGCCAGGCATGCCTTCTAATCACAGATCCAGTAACGGTGGCCCTGCAAGAGGCCTCCAAGGAATCAAAACCACATTGCAAAGTATGCTTTCCAACCTGTTCTGCTGAATGCAATAAGTCCTGTAACTATTTTCCACACAATCAGATATCAACATAATTTTCTGTTTCAGTAAGCCCATAACATGCTGTTGATATTTAAGTATATGAAACTGGCAGTTTAAGGCCCTGATTGCCAAGGTTGCAGACATATATACCTTCTTTCCCCCATCTAGCCAGCGCCCTGGAATCTCTATCAGAGGGGGTAGGATTTTTGGCTGTAGAGGCCTTTACATCATTGGGACCCTAAGAAATAGTCTCAGGATCAGCAGCAGGATTTTTGAATAGAAATTTGTGGGAGTCAGGAACCCTGTAATATCTGCCTGGCTTACTAGGAGCCAGAGACAGGGAATCAGGAGCCATGCTTGATTCCGAAAACACAACAACAATGTCTAATACAGGAGGTATTGCCAAAGGCCTATGCTGAGGAAGAAGGAAATCCCAAGCCTCTTTTTTGATTCAGAGAAGTCCTGACTCTCCCAGTGAAAATGTTCCCTTAAAGTATGCAAAGTCTCTCCAAAAGAGAGATCTCAGGAGGAGATGCAGATGGGATTGATTCCTCTGCATCAGAATCCTCATAGGGTGGAAAAGAAAATTCCTGATCAGAAGAAATGGAAACCTGATCTGAAGATTCATAATCAGTGCCTTGTCTAGGCCTCTTAGCAGGGGGGGGTATGGAACCCCTGATCAAGGTAATTAAATCCTCAGCCATTTTAATCATTCTGTTTTTTAGGCATAGAGGCCTGAGCACGTAGTAGCTCATGCGTCAGATTTTTAGACAGATGTTTTTGAGGCTGGCGTCGGTTTAATATAAAAATGTTGAGGCCTGAAAACACCCTCAGAAGCCAGTGCCTGCTCAGCGGCTCCAGACCCATCCAAGGGAGAGACATCCGCGGGTTCAATACTCAGAGAATATTGCGGCATATACCAGACTCCGAATGGGTCTCTGTAGAGGCCTGCAACTCAAATGTAGCAGGTATCAGGGGCTGCGAAAGCACCTCACTGAGTACCGGCGATTGGCTTAGAAGCTTCATCGGTTTTGGACCTCAGCGGTCTCTTTCTTGCGTTTTTTTGTGAACTCCGGTAGTCGGATTGCTAACAGATGACATTTCAGGACAATTCAATCTTGATCCAAAATATTTAGAAGCAAAAATATACAGACGCTTAATAGTGTGTTGGTTAAATCTAGCACAAAACCGACATCAAGGCACATTATGATCTGGGCTTAGGCAAGGAATGCAGTACAAATGAAAATTCTTATGAGGTATTTGCTTCCCACAAGTAATGCAATTATTAACTTTTACTGACATCGGTAAGGAGCAAGAATAAGTTTCCCCAACGGGGTACTTCGCTTTACTTTGAAGACTTTGGTTCTGAAACTCAAATGCAAAAATTTCAGGAGTCGGCCAACCGGCACTTGTGAACTGCTTTGGGCACCGCGCAGCAAGAAAGACTGAATAAAATGGTGTCGGCTGAATGTTTTATACCCCTGATGACCTGACGTCACGGAAGAGGAGACAGCAACAGACACAGGACCTAAGACTTTGTTATTCAGACCGACTGAGGGCAACCTGCCAGCAGACTACCCAAATGTAATGACTGCAACAGTGAAACACGAAGAACATCTCCTCTGAGAAATGCCGTAGAGGTAGATGCAGCCCTGGTGGAATGAGATCACCTGTGGGGTAGGTTTTCCATGGTGCTTGTAGCAGAAATGAATGCAATGGGCTATCCATTTGGAAATGGTTTGCTTTGAAATGGCCTTCCCCTCTGCCCCTGCAGCAAAGCTAACTAGCAGCTGGTCAGATTTTCTGAGAAGCTTAGTCCTGTCCAAATAGAATCTAAGGTGTCTGTGCACGTCCAGAGAATGCAGTATCCTTTCTCCTTTATTTTGAGGATTAGGGAAAAAAGTAGGCACATGAATGGACTGGTTTAGGGCCACAGACACCACCTTGGGCATAAAGGATGGATTAGTCCTAAGGGAAACCCTGTCTGCATGGAAGATAATGAAGGGTTCCCACTGCCATGACGGCCTGCAGTTCAGACACTTCTTGAAGTGATGGCTAGAAGTAAGGCTGTTTTCCAAGTGAGGAATTTCAACTCTGTTGTAGCAACTGGTTCAAAAGGGGGAAGAGAGTTTTTCCAATACAAAGTTAAGGTCCCAGGCTGGAGTGGGAACTCTCCTGGGGAGAATTAAATTTTTGGCCCCTATAAGGAATTGTTTTAGCAGGGGATGAGAGAAGAGGGGTGGTTCGGTGTTATAATCTGCTGAAATGGCAGAGGCGTTAATCTTAATTGACTAGTAAGATAGGCTCTTGTTAAGCATTTCTGTTAAATCTAGAATATGAGGTAAGATGTGCACCGTTGTGCCCATCCGCTGAGCTTGGCTCCAGGAACACTATCTTTTCCACTTTTCTGAATAGGATTTTCTAATACTAGGTCTCCTTGCCTCAAGAATGACATCCAGCATCTGCTTATGGAGGGTTACTAGAGGTGAGCTCAGGGGATTAGCCAGGCTGCAAGGTTCAAGGTTTGAAGCGGAGGGTGCAGAATCTGGCCTGCCTGCTGGGACAGCAGGAAAGGGCTCTGAGGCAGGTGCCATGGTTATAGCACAGACTGCGCAAAAGGGGGTACACCAGTGCTGGCGTGGCCAGTCTGGTGCAATCAGTATTGCCCTTGGCTTGTCCTGTTTGATCTTTAGCAGAACCTTCGAGAGGAGAGGCAGAGGGGGAAAGGTATAAACAGAGGGGCTTTCCCAGGTAAAGAACAGGACATCCACTTTCCAAGCTTGACTGTGGGGAGTTCTGGTGCAGAATTTGTTCAATTGGTAGTTCTGAGGGGAGGCAGACAAGTCTACCTTTGGAGTCCCCGATTTGTTCCTCAACAGCTTGAATATTTTGTTCCAGTTTCCATTCGTGTGGGTCCATGAGATTTCTGCTGAAGTCGTCTGCCAGTGAATTTAGTTTGCCTGGCAGAATTGAGCTGGTAGGTGCACTTGGTAGCTCAAGGCTGTGTTCCATAGAGCCATGGCTAGTCTGCAGAGAGGGTAGGCGTGGGTTCCCCCATGCTTGTTTATGTACCACATAACTGTGGTGTCTGTATTTACCAATAGTTGTCCTGGAAAAATAAGGTATTTGAAAGCTGTCAGAGCATTCTGTATAGCTAACATTTCTTTTTGATTGCAGGTGCATCTGATTTGGTTTCCATTTGCCTGGAATGTACTGCCCTGCCATGTGAGCCACCCCCCATGCATAGTCTGAAGCATCTGTTATGGTTTGCGCGGCAGGGGGTAGAATGAAAGGGAGTCTCTTGTGGTAGCAGGCCTCTGCCCACCAAAGGAACTCTGCCCTTAAACAAGGAATGATAGGAATCACTGTTTCCAGGTCCTGAGAATGTTGACACCATAGACATTTTAGATACCACTGAAGTTTCCTCATATGCAGTCTTGCATATGGAATTAGCAGAATGCAAGAGGCCATGAACCCCAGTGTTTTCCTTGTAGATAGCTGGCTTTTTGTGGCCAATAGTTTGAAGTAGGTTGCCAAACCTGTTTCTCCAGAGTGAGGAATGCCATCTGGGAAGTTGCGTTCAAACTTGCTCCCAGGAATACAATCTGTTGGCAGGGTACTAGGTGTGATTTCTTCTCGTTGATAGTGTACCCCAGTGATGTTAGAAGTAACCTTACAAATGTCAGGTGTTGTAAATAGCAAGTCCGGACTTTCTGCCTGAATCAGGCAATCAGCCAAGTATAGGTAAATTTGAATATTTCTGCCTGCAAAACGCAATGGCTGGAACTAGACACTTTGTGAACACCCTGGGCGCAGTAGATAAGCCAAAGGGAAGTGCAGAGAACTAATAGTGCATGGAGCCCGCCCTGAAACACAGGTTTTCTCTGCAGGATTCCCTTACTGGGATGTGCAGGTAAGCTTCCTTTAAGTCTAGGGTTGCCAGGCATCCCTGGCTAGCACAGGAAGAAGCCGTTATTAAAGTTAGGATTTTGAATTTTGGAACCACCAGAAAGGTGTTGAGAATAGACAGGTGCAGGATAGGACGCCAGGAGTTTTCTTTTCTGGGTACCAGGAACAGTCTAATAAAAACCTTGTCCCCTTTTTTTCTGCTGGGACAGGTTTAATAGTCCTGATACTGTGGAGAGAGAGTACTTGTTTTTGGGCCTCTGCCCACTGATTTTTAGGGGAGGTCTGGCCAACCACTTAGGGTTGGTAGAGTGTGGAAGTGGAATCTGTATCCTAGGGAAACAGTTTAAAAGCCATTTGTCCTGGGTAATGAATTCCCAGTTTTTTGCATGCAGGGTGAGCTTTCCTCCTAAGGAAGCAAGTAGTTGAGCAGGGCTTGGAAGGTTTAAGGTGCAGTCATTGTGCCATTTTTCCGTAGGGGGGTCGCTTACTACTCCCTGCTTTGGAAGTGGGAGCCCTCCACTGCTTAGATCTGTGCGTAGCCCGAGGCTAAAGTCTTGGTGGTCTGCCGTGCCTGGGTTTGGACTGAAGGTCTAGAACGGACTGGAAAAGACCAGTTCTTTGAAGGCCAATGCCTACTGAATCTGGGAGGCTGTACTTTAAGAAATCTTTAACAGTTTGCATAGATTTAGCTTTTTCCTCCAACCTTTTGAGGACTTCTGCTTTGTTGTCAAAAAGGTGGTCTAGGTATAAGGGTGCATCCAGTAATTTAGCTTTAACATGATCTGGCAAGTTTTGTTCCTTAAGCCAAGCATGCCTTCTAAGTACAGACCCAGTGACAGCAGCCCTGCAAGATGCTTCTGAAGCATCAAAACCACACTGCAAAGTATGTTTACCAACTTGTTCAGCAGAATGCATTAAATCTTGTAACTGTGTTCAGCACAGTCTGGAATAGTCCCATAATATGCGGTCGATACTTTTAACATATGAAACTGGCAATTTAAAGCCCTAATGGTCAAAGTAGCAGAAGTGTATTCCTTCTTTCCCCATCTGTCTTAGGCTCTAGAGTCCCTATCAGAAGGGGTAGGATTTTTGGCAGCAGTAGCCTTAATGCCTTTTGGTCCTTGGGAAATGGTCTTTGGATCCACAGTAGGATTCTTGAAGAGGAACTTGAATGTCAGGTACTCTGTAGTACCTGTCAGTTTTCCTGGGAGCTGGAGGCAAAGTGTCTGGGGAAAGGCTAGATTCCAAGAAATCATCATCTACAATAGCCAGAACAGGAGGGATAGCTAGAGGCCTGTGTTGAGGCAGGAGTAAAAATTCCCTAAGTCGCTTTTTGGACTCAGAATAGTCCTGGCTTTCCCAGCAGAAATGCTCCATAAGGGTATGCAAGGTTTCCCCAAAAGAAAAATCTTCTGGAGCAGCAGCAGAGGGAATGGAATCCTCTGCATCAGAAACATCATAAGTAGATAAGGGCAAATTCTGGTAATCAGAAGGAAAAGAGATATCAGATTCCTGATCAGAAGAATAAGAAAGAAATTCAGTTCTAGGTCTCTTAGGGGAATGCTGGCTCCTCCAAATTAAGGTAATAAGGACTTCAGCCATTCTAAGCATTTGTTTTTCAGGCATATGGGCCTGAGTATGCAGTTTGGTCATCAGTTTTCTAGGCGTAGTGCAAGCTTTAGGCCTGAGGAATTCAGTATTTCTAGCCTGAAATGAAGTCGTCTGTTTAATATGAAAGTCTGTAGGCCTGAATACACACTCAGAGGCTGGCGCCCGCACAGCGGCAACGGACCCATCCAAGGTAGAGACATCCACAGGTTCCATAGTCGAAGCATCTCGCGGCATACCGGACTCCGAATGGATCTCAGTAGAGGCCTGCGAATCTGTAGTAGCAGGTATCAGGGGCGGCGAAAGCGCCTCACTGAGTACCGGCGGACTGGCGACTAGCTTAAAAGAAGCGTCGTCAGCAGTTTTGGACCTATGTGGTCTGTCTTTATCCTTGCATTTTTTCGGACGATCGGTAGTCGGATGGCTTAACGAAGCCATTTCGGAGTACGGAGATAGGGAACGAAAGAATTTAGTTACAAAAATAGCCCAACGACGAATAATTTGGGGGTTGAACAAGGCACAAAACTGACAGCGAGGGACGACGTGGTCTGAGCCTAAACAGGTGACGTAATAATGAAAATGCTCTATGAGGTATTTGCTTTCCACACGCAAGAGAATTAATTTTTTCTGACATTGGTTAGAGCAAGAAAAAAAGGATCCTCAACGGGGTACTTATCTTTTTGAAAACTTCAGGTCTGAAACTCAAACAAAAATTTCAGGAGTCTGCCGACACTTGCGAACTGCTTCTGATTCAGGTACCACACGGCAAGAAAGACTGATGTAATGGTGTCGTCTGCAAGTTTTATACCCCTGACGAATTGTCGTCATGGAAGAGACGACAGCATCAGACGCAGAAATTTGAAGACTCTGGTATTCAGGCCGGCTGAGGGCTACCTGCAGGCAGATAACCCAAATGTGATGACTGCAACAGTGAAACAAGAACATCGTATCATCATGGAACTTATAAACAGACAATGGTAATCTCCAAACTCTGGATCCCACCCAGTTCGGGTTTGTAAAAGGCAGACCATGGCTCCTAAACCTGACCGACTTCTTTGAAGCAGTCACCAAAGCCGTAGACGAGGGTAAGGTGGTTTACACAGCCCATCTAGATCTTACCAAGGCTTTTGACACCATCCCCCACTCTGGAATTATAGATAAACTCACTAAACTAGGTATAAAACTGTATGTCACAAGATGGGTTGCCAACTGGCTCAATGACAGAACCCACACTGTGAAAGTAGCAGACTCCAAATCAGACTTCAGACCAGTGACAAGTGGAGTACCACAGGGTTCAGTCCTGGGTACTCTCCTGTTTGGTATCTACTTTTCTGAAACTAAGACAGAAGGTCTTTGGCTAATGAAGTTTGCAAAGGACTGCAAACTAGGAGCCACAATCAAAACTCCTAACGATATGGACATCCTACAAAAGGACCTCACTGAGACAGATGGCCTGGTGTCAAAGCCATTGCCCTCAAGCTCAATGCCAAAAAGTGCATGGTCATCCCCTTTAGAAAAAACTTTGTATCCATGAGCTACCACATAGGTGGTAGTCATCTACTTAACACCGAAAGTGTGATGAGCCCTTGGGACATAGGTGGACAGTAATCTCTCCTTTGATAATCACACTGTCGCAGTAGTCAGGAAATCCTTCTACTTGGCACACCTCATCACAAAAGGTTTCTCATCAAGGAAAAAGGTCATTGTTCCCCTCTACTCGTCACTCATTAGACCCATTAGAGTACAATGCCCCTTTTGGTATGTACCTCACAAGACATCAACTGGAAAGGCTGCAGAAATACCTCAAAAAGAGGATTACCAGCCTCAAACAGATGCCCCACACAGTCTCAAAAAACTCCAGCTTAACTCAGTCGCATATCGCCTACTCAGAGGCGATCTCTGCCTAACATACAAAGCTATGTCAAACTCAGAGCTGTTGGACATGCTCCACTTAAAGAAATCCCAATCCCTCCAAGCTACACGCTCTAGGGACCTAAATGTTGTCACCACAATAAACAGAACATGCTGGAGGGATAGATTCCTGTCCCAGAGACTTCCCATACTCTGGAACAAACTACTTATTATCTGCATCAAACAAAGCTCATTAGCACTCCCAAGAAAAATCTTGATTGGATGGGAAATAGGAAATTTACCATGGGGGGTCACCTCTGTAGCTCTGCTCGACAGGGGCACAGGAAAATTTTCTTGGGTGGCGAAAGCCAGGGTACCTTTTTGGCTAGGCTTATATAGGCCCTAGGGCAATAGCCTAGTACCCAAGTATGAACCTATCAAGATGTACCTTGACAGGGGAGAAACTAAAATTACATGGAGGCGGCAGCTTCCAAGGAATTTTGAAATGACCCTACCCCCACCCCCAGGAACGGTTTCACATCATAGCATGAGCAGACTGGACAGTCCATATGGAGATTTATTTCAGTGGCAGAAAGTTGTACCTTAGAGCCATAGGGTAAAACATCTTGGAATGGTTCTGTTGAGTACTGCAAAACCTCTGGTTCTGTAGCCCCTACTGGAAAAACTCTTGCAGTTACATAAGGTGATTACTTTCACCTTAGACATGTAATTTACATTGTTCGGTACCTAGCCTACTATACATAAGCAACCAGTCTTTAAACTGTATCAGGACAAGAACATCCAAGCTGCTAACCTGAGACTCTCCTGATCGACACTCAAGGGATAAGGGTATTTTCAAAGTGATCCCCAAACTTCTTTACAACTTCACTTAAAATGCTCCATTCAGATTAAGCATTTTTACAAAGGAAACATTTTTGTGTGTGGAGCATAAGATTTTCTCATCTGTACCACGGACCAAGGGTGAGAAGATCTGTTTGAAGTGCCAGAACTTCCAGTCACCAAAAATGAGAGACCGAACAGTCTCCTATTTGCTAGAGAAAACTGCTCCAAGCGTGAAATGTTTTTGCGCTTGAAGGTAAAGTCTATGCCATACAGTGACACATTCCTTTGTGAATTTTCTACAGCCAAAGATTCCAGAGGCTGTGGTAGATGTCATTAGGGAAAGCATCAACATCTTGGACGCTAGATCTCAAAAAGTGCACAAAGGCTCTTTCTCACAAGAAACGGTCTATCCACAACACCTGGTTAATCAGCAGACTCTGAAGCTCTCACAAACCATTGGAAGCTTTGGTTGGAGGACCCCTTCTGGTGGGGGACCAGCCAAAAACAGTGAACAGAACAAAGCAGGCAGCAAGAAACCTGCATCTGGTCTGGTGGTATCTAAAGCTTACTTCAGGTGAGTGCCTGTCTACACATGCTGGACAATCGCACCATCATAGCATGTCAACATAGGCAAGGGATGCAGTTAGGCAAGGAGACTGGTTTGGACAAAGACACCCCACAGAACCAGATATCCTTAGACCAGTGGGGTCATGAATGCCTGCTAGGTTCCTTTTTTTCTAGTGTTTATGGCTTCTCCAATTTTCAAATTACTGGCAAAGACCTTCTGTCTTTCAGCCATTTTGTTTGTAACCACCTGTATTTTCTTAACCAGTACAACAGACCTTGCTTTCACCATTAAACTGAAAATCAATCAGTGCTTTTCCCTTCAAAACTGGTGGCACTTTCCTGCAAATACCTCTCTCTCAAAAGAAAGCAACTTTCTTCCCTTACTTGATGAGCTAAATAAATCCCAAATATGATTCCCAACTGCTGTATCTCATCAACAGGAAAACTGGCCAATGAACACTCGAAAAGTAGGTTATTTTCTGACAAAAACACTTGGATAATGAATAACCTCAACAGGGTAGCAACACTCAATTTAAAACCCCATAAAAGAGGGGACTAGAGTTTAAAATTGGACAATAACCCCCATAATAGGTCCCTGGCTAAATTTTAGGAGAGTCATCCACTGATGTAAAAAGTATAGTAGAGGTTGTTTTTGGTTGTTCATAGGTTCATAGATTAGTACTAGGCTAACTGCCCTTGTGGGGCATTTTAAGCCTAGCCAATTACCCCATGTGAGAATCAAACCCTGTACCTTGCATCTGTAAGGTAAACACCTTAACCATATGCCAGCCCCCGACCCTCTTTTGGAACAGAACAGATCTGGAAATGAAAAGGATGCTAGCTGAACTGTAAAGCAAGTCACGTGGTTTGATTAGGCATAACATCTACACAGACGAAAAGGATCTGAAAAATGAAAAATGCGAAACAGGTGATCTAAACTAAAGACAGCTTTTTAGAGAACAAAATATTAAGAGGACCCTATCCCGAGTATCTGAAAAAGCAACCTTTGCAAAAGCATTACCCAAATGTTTAATTCCATTCTTGTAATGACTTAATTTTTTTAAACTCTAGATATATTTATTGCATCTTAGTTTTATACAGCAGAGTGAACAGCCTCTGTTTAACCTGTACATTGAAAATTGTAAGCTTTCAATCTACCACGTAGATGCAACCATTACACACTGGAATGTGAAGGATCAGAAAGGACCCCAACCACTGATCTACTCATTTCTATACAAATGAGTTGCATTTCAAACCATCAATCTGGAAAATGCATCTAAACCCACCACATCCTGACTCCTCCCATCCAATACACAAGGGGAAATCTACTGCAAGATCATTACATTGTTAAAGATGCTCATGCATCACAGAATAGTCTTCTTAAAACTAAAGAGACATGGTATTCCTCCTGAAGGGAGGGTTAATGCAAGACTCAGACTCACCATGGAGATTACTTCTTTTGTCTATCCAGTTTTAAGAATGCTAGCTGACCAGGCACATCACAGAATTTGAAGTGCAGTTTGGATAACATTTCTCTACCAGAAGTGGGTTATTAGGACCTAGCTATGTTGTAGGGGAACTGCTTTCTCAGCTACAGGATTTTTATAACCGTATTTACACACATCTGCAGTCTGTAAAATCTGACGTTCTTGCATACTAGCAGCTTCGAGATGGGCTGCTGGGAAGGCACATTTCAACGGTATTTTAAGACTGGAAGAAAAACCATCTTTCTAGCATCTTCTATGACAAGGAGGATGTGTGTTTTGTACAATTTGGAAATCTTTAACTGGCATTTAAAACATTACCACCTCATTAGATTCTGTCTCTGTGAAGGACACATCTTCTAGATGGGACACAGAGGCTAGAGTATCATCTGTGTCACAGTATTTGTAAGACAAAGAGAATAAATTATCTAACTTGGAACTGAGTCAGGTGAGGGGGATGCTTTTTCATTGGAGTAGTCATGGCCAAACTAGAGGGTTGGGGGGTCTAAGGACTGATTTTATTCCATACAGTATCACACTCCATGTCCTGCAGTCAAACTTGGGCAGAGAGAGGGAAAGGCATTGCTGGATGAGTACTTGTCCCAGGGACATTAGCCCAAACGTTATAGGTGGCAAGGTCTTCCTCCCATCGAATGCAAGCCCTCTGCTCCTGTGCAATAATCAGAGCCCATTTTTTCCATGCCAGAGAGGCTATTTGAAATTAGCCTGTCTAAAGATAGAGAAGGCAAAACAGTTGGACAGAGAATTGGTGTGGGCACCTGGACAGTGTCATTTGGCTTAGAGACCTCACTTCCATCCAAAGAGGACTGATTTGCAGCAAGAAACTAGCCCCTGCTGTCTGGCTCCAAAAGGAACATGACAGCTAGGAATAAGTTATGGAAAACAGTAATGGAATAAAATGAAAGAACCTCAAAAGGCCAGACTTCCTACGGTCTCAAAAGGACTGACCGAGTCACCAAGACAACATACACTGCCAGCTACCTCTTCAGCTACATTTTTCCCAGTATTTCCATTTTCCTAAATTGCCTTTATTTTTCTTTTTTTTAAACTTAAGGCTGACAACAAATCCTATACAGTGAGGGAGTAACATCCACTTAACAGAAGCCATGGGCCTCCCCAAAACAACATTTAAGACGTAGTTCTTAGTTCATCTTCTGCTGGCTCAATAATTTTAATTTTTTTCTGAATATGTCA
Source organism: Protopterus annectens (assembly GCF_019279795.1). NCBI lineage: Eukaryota > Metazoa > Chordata > Ceratodontiformes > Protopteridae > Protopterus > Protopterus annectens. The sequence goes on along the minus strand of NC_056747.1, from coordinate 679,810,528 downwards.
TGGCCCTCAAAACTAGTAACAAGCCAGCAATTCTAAAATATAACATTGCTCACAAATTGATGAGCAGTCAAGCCATGAAAGAGTAAGAAAATTATTTCCAAACTGGGTGTTTACACTTCTGTGGAAGATGCCTGGATAGGACAGATTTTCAATGAACTGCTTCTTGCAGGAAAACAGCATTGGTGGGGTCTACTGCACCTTGAAACTGTACAACAGGCCAAAATCCTTGGAAAGGAAAAATTTCAGATGCCATGGAGACATCCGAAGCTTGATCACTTCCTATGGATAAGGATTCTACTGCAACAGTAGACCCTGCAAAACTCTGGCTGCAAATATACTCCTGCATACGTTTATGAAACGGGTGGAAGAGAGGGCTCAAAATTCTTAAGGTGTATCTTTGGCAACAAAGAGAATTCATGAAGAGCAGGCATGAGGTAGTGCTTCCTTACAAGAATGACCATGTATGCAGGCAGCAGAAAGGACTTAAAACATGCGACAGACAAGTGAACAGAAGGTGGACATCCTGACTAGAGAAACAAGGGTAAGGTGGTCCACACAGCCTATCTAGACCTTGCCAAGGCCTTTGACACCATCCCCCACTCTGGAATCATAGACAAACTTACTAAGCTGGGCATTAATTCCTACATCACCCAATGGGTTGCTAACTGGCTTACTGATAGAACCCACACTGTAAAAGTAGCCGACTCCAAATCCAGCTCCAGACAAGTGGAGTACCTCAGGGTTCAGTCCTGGGACCGCTCTTGTTTGGCATCTACTTCTCTGAAGTACAGGCCAACACTAAGGGACTCTGGATAACAAAGTTTGCAGATGACTGCAAACTAGGAGCCATTACTGAATCCCCAAATGATGTGGATACTCTACAAAAGGGCCTTACAGAAACAGATGCTTGGTGCCAGAGCCATGGGCTCAAGCTCAATGCCAAGAAATGAGAAGTTATGTACCTACCATAACGTTCCATGTTAGTTGTCTTCTTCTCGCCTTCTTTCTTGCTGGATGGGTTCGGAGCAGAGGGTTGGCTCCGAACCCATCCAGCAAGAATGAAGGCGAGATTGACAACTTAACATTGTATAGTTATCCCCTTTGGGAAAAAACATGTATCCGTGAATTACCATAGAGGTGGCAGTACACTAAACACCGAAAGTTTGATAAGAGACTTAGGGACACAGGTGGACAGTGGCCTCACCTTCGATAACCACATCACCACAACAGTCAGGAAATCCTTCTATGTGGCACACATCACTAAGGGCTTTTCATCCAGAAAAAAGGAGGTCATTGTCCCACTGTACTCATCCCTCATTAGACCAGTTATAGAATACAATGCCCCGTTTGGTATGTACCTCTCAAGACATCTGCAACAACTGGAAAGGCCACAGAAATACCTCACTAAAAGAATCACAGGCCTAAAGCAGATGCCCTACGCTGACCGCCTTAAAACTCCAGCTATACTCTGTCGCATATCGTCTACTCAGAAGCGATCTTTGCTTAACATACAAGGCCATGTCAAACCCAGAGCTGTTGGACATGCTACACTTAAAGAAATCCCAATCCCTCAGAGCCACACACTCCAGGGATCTAAACCTTGTCAGCACAAACAAAACATGCTGGAGGGATAGGTTCCTGACCCAGAGACTCCCCAGACTCTGGAACAGATTGCCCATACATGTCAAGAAGAGTGCCTCTTTGGTCCTCTTCAAAAGGAACCTTGACGATTGGATGGGAGAAAGGAAATTCACCCCAGGGATCACGTCAGTCGCCCTGCTAGAAAGGGGTCCAGGGAAGTAAATAGTGTGGGAAGAAATAGCCAGGGAATTGTTATGGCTAGGCTTGTATAGGCCCTAGGGCTGATAGCCTAGTACCACAACCTATGAACCTATAAACACTGGAATATGAGGGACAGCCAAGCTAAGGGCCTTAAATGTGGACCTCTGTTCCTTTAGGCTTTGTTTTTCCACTCTTGTGCCAAAAGCGTTGTTAATTCAGCAGTAATTCTCCTTGTTCTGTCCAAACTCCATTTAGGCTAGGTAACATACAGCTAGGAAACATTAAGATTCAACCTGCATCAGGTGAGCAACGCTAACACACTTGCTACAGTCCTTGAAGTTCTGTTCGACCCAGAAGCATTAAAATAAATTCGAGTGCCTCTCCCGTTCCTATTCAATGAATAAAGAAAAGCACATTAAAGACTTGGGCCTAATCTCCATTCTCACTGATGAATGCTAGATTTTTGAAGTGAGAAGAAAACTGATTGTACCAGCAGTAACATCAACTTAGGCAGTGTTCATGGTATGGATCATTTTTGTCTTTGAACTCAAGAGTCTACTGAACGGTTACAAAGCAGATATAAATACTAAACATTCCACTGCTCCATTTCTCTCCAGAGAACCTTTTTCAAAGTACGAGTAAAATCCACTATTTGCATGGACAGCTTCAGACTAAAGCCACTGACATTTACAGATGTGACTCGGTGCTGAAAATGATTTGCAGTAGTATTTCAGTCAAACAGTTGCAAAGCCTTTCCTACACTCAGCCCTGCAATAAGCGGATCTCCATCTGTAAGTCTAACTGATCAGGTGGACATTGCTAACACAGAAGGGGATACACGTTCAGTTCAAATTTTACCCCCCCCCCCTTAATCAAACCCTCTTCATAACCACCACCACAACCTCGATGGGTCAAACATACTAGGCTGTCCCTTGTTAGATTTAAATAGTGCATCAGTGTCCCCACAGAGATCTACTCAATCTTGGCCTCCCCTCTGGGTATGTGCCTAAGGTCTGGAGGTAGTTAATGCAGTACCTCCTCTACATGGGCAGCTTTACCATCAAACACAACAGACCATACACTGGAGTAGCCATTCCAGCATAATTTGTAAAACAGTGGGAATGCATCATTACAGAGTTCATAGGATCAGCAGTTTTCAAGTCCTTGAGTGCACCAAAATTCTCTGAAAAAGTCAATGTAGCACTATATGACAGACACACACTGCTTACCCCAGTTTAACAGACCTTTGACACTGAGCCACTATTAAGAAAATGACTCGCATGTTAACATCTGCATAACTTGCCAGACAGCAAACAGCCTTAAAAACAGAACCACTGCCAGTCAGGGCTAACATTCTTCAAAAAAGGCAGGTCACCACTGGTATCTGATATTGTTTTGGGATCACTGCTCCTCAGCATATACTTTCTTGATGTCCAAGCCAACATCAAGTGTCACTGGCTAAGTGCAATGAATACAAACGTGAAAATCAACTCACCAGATGGCATCCACATCCCCATAAAGGGCCTAACCCACACAAATGCATGGTACCAGGGCCACGATCTTAAGCTCAGTGTAAAGTGATCCAGGACTGTTGTCTTTAAAAAGAAAAGCCCTGCATCCACCTCCTACAGGACATTCCCTCAAAAGTGGAGATGTCCTTACACATTTGGGTCTGTTCATGGACGACACACTCAAAATTTACTTAGCACTCATTAAGAAATGTCAACCTACCCAATTACTACAGGTATAACTTCCATATCCAAGGAAGTTCGGCTCCTCTCTACTCCTCACTTATCAGGCTCAAAATATAATGCCTCTGAGAAACATCCATTCAGGCATATTACCCAACTATAAAAAATATAACATCTTCCCAAAGAAAATTTCAGGTGTGCCCTCTAAGCTATAAACAGAGCCTAAAAGCCTTACCAACTCTACTCAAGTCTCTTACAGGCTTCTACCTAATAAGACACCGTTTAGATTACAAGGTTGCAAGAATCCTGCCCTACTCAATCTTTTACACGTTCATAAAACAGGTAGCATCACCAATACCTGCTTCTTTCACCTAAATATGCACTGTACTATTAACCGAACTTACTGATGGAATAGATAAACTTTCCTAAAGAATTCACTAACGAATAAACTCTCTCCATATTAAAATTGCTCCCTTGCTTAAAGCCAATTCCTGGTTTAGCTCATTAGACCCTTGTAAGATATAAAGTGTGGTGGAAGTGATTTCCTTTCTAGTTGCTGTCTTGGACTTTCTTTTCACTTTTAGAAAAGTATCACTCCTCCCTTTTTGCAACAGTCAAAAGGAGCAATTCATACAGCTAACAGAATTTTACTGTACTGCTTCAACACATGCTAGAAACAAATCAATTTTTTTTTTAATTTTAAAGAAACCATAGTCGGAAAACTTTACAGTGAACACCTTTCATGGTCCATCTATGAACTAGGTGGACATGCACACATTCTCACCAAAACATGCCAGAGGGAATGCTACACAAGATACTAAACATCAAACCTACATTGTACGTCTCCAGTTTCACTCTGATTCTGAAAGTGTATGAGCGAAAGTTGGCATTCTGAAACACCTCCTCAAAGGCCTGCTCATTCTGGAAGGAGAGAGAAAAATGGAAGAGCAATGAGCTAAACATTAAACACCAGTCAAAATGACAACTATGGCTTGCAGCATTATTCTCTGGAAGTACATTTATCTTCATTTTAAAAGGACTAGCATGCAAAACCACAATGCAACAGTGTTGTGTGTTGTACATAAAGTATTTGCATTTTTTTTAAACTCCATAGCACGTATCTGCATTTTTTAAACTCCACAGCACTTCTCTTTTCAGACCATACCACCATTCCCCAAAACAATCTCAGTGTAACCAGGGCTAAGGCTGCATCTTTTTAAACAGTGATGACTGATGCAAGCCAGTCACTTTCTGTACTCCCTAAAATAATCACTGTGGTCACTCAAAATGCTCTTTAGGGGATTTAGTTTATGACATTGCTAAAATGACAGTCAATGTCTTGGGTTGCTACACTAACTGTATGACCAAGTCATCAATGGGGGCGCAAATGTCAGTAACAAAGGTTCATTGGTTGGTACTAGGCTATCGGCCTTAAGGCCTATATAAGCCCAGCCATAACAATTCCCTGGAAATTTTTTTCCCCACAATATTTACTTCTCTGGGCCCCTGTCTAGCAGGGTGACTGACATTATCCCCGGGGTGAATTGTGAATTTCCATCTCCCATCCAATCATCAAGGTTCCTTTTGAAGAGGGCCAATGAGGTGCTCTGCTTGACATGTATGGGCAGTCTATTCCAGAGTATGGGGAGTCTCTGGGTCAGGAACCTATCCCTCCAGCATGTTTTGTTCAATGTGATAAGGTTTAGATCCCTGGAGCGTGTGGCTCTGAGGGATTGGAATTTCTTTAAGTGGAGCATGTCCAACAGCTCAGGGTTTGACATGGCCTTGTATGTTAAGCAGAAATCGCCTCAGAGTAGACGATATGCCACAGAGTATAGCTGGCGTTTTTTTTAGATGGTCAGCATATGGCATCTGCTTTAGGCCTGTGATTCTTTTAGTGAGGTATTTCTGTGGCCTTTCCAGCTGTTGTAGATGTCTTGTGAGGTACATACCAAATGGGGCATTATACTCTACAATGGGTCTAATGAGGGATGAGTACAGTGGGACAATGACCTCATATTTTCTGGATGAAAAGCCCTTCGTGATGAGGTGTGCCACGTAGAAGGATTTCCTGACTGTTGTGGCGATGTGGTTATCGAAAGCGAGACCACTGTCCACTTGCCCCCAAGTGTCTCATCACACTTTCGATGTTTAGTGTCCTGCCACCTATGTGGTAGTTCATGGGTACATGTTTTTTCCCAAAGGATACGACTATACATTTCTTGGCATTAAGCTTGAGCCCATGGCTCTGGCACCAGGCATCTGTTTCTGTAAGATCCTTTTGTAGAATATCCACATCATTTGGGGATTCAATAATGGCTCCCAGTTTGCAGTCATCTGCAAACTTTGTTAGCCAGAGTCCTTTAATGTTGGCCTGTACTTCAGAGAAGTAGATGCAAAAAGTACAGTTTTGTACCTACCATAAATGTAGATGTTCGAGGATCCACATTGCTGCAGTCATAACCTGAGGGTAGTCCGCTGTCCTCGGTCGGCCCGAATACCAAAGTGTTAGGCTGGTGTCGGTCATGGTCGCTCAGATCTGACGTCAGTACGCAGTGGTACTAAAGCGCATGACCGACGCCATATCCTCAAGTCTTTCTTGCCCCAGATGTCAGAAGGCCTAAAAAGAAAAGGCCATAGCCAAAAATAGAAAATACCCAACCACCAATATAGAAAAAATAATTACCCCAAAAGCAACACAGCAACCCCAAACTACAGAGGGGAAGGAGGGAGGGAGGGAAAATTGGACTGCAGCAATGTGGATCCTCGAACATCTACATTTATGGTAGGTACAAAACTGTACTATGTTCTTCGTCTCACATTGCTGCAGTCATAACCTGTGGGTAGAATCCCAAAGCAAAGGAAAGGGAGGTTGGCAAAATTAAAAAGCATTAGGAGCTGCTAACATGCCCTGTAAAACTGCAGTGGCAAACCCAGCCCTAGACTTGGAATAAAGAGGGATATGGTAATGTTTAGTAAAAGTGTGCACTGAACTCCAAGTAGCTGCCTCCAAAATATCCTTAGTAGCTACTCCCCTTAAAAAGGCAGTAGAAGTGGCAGTAGCCCTAGTGGAATGAGGTCTGATCCCAGCCGGAACATCCTTTCCATGATGAGAATAACAAAAAGCAATACAATGGCCAATCCACTTAGAAATAGTTTGCTTTGAAACAGGTTTTCCTTGTGAACCCAAAGCAAAAGAAATGAACTGTTGAGTCTGCCTGAACCCTTTAGTTCTGCTCAAATAATAACGTAACTGCCTGTGAATATCCAAAGAATGCAAAATTTTTTCCCCTTTATTTTGGGGATCAGCATAAAAAGTAGGCAAATGAATAGATTGGTTCAGGGCCACATTAGAAACAACTTTAGGCATAAAAGTAGGGTTAGTACGCAGGGATACCCTATCCTTATGGAATATCAGGAAGGGTTCAACTGCCATTAGAGCCTGTAATTCAGATACCCTCCTAGCAGACGTAATGGCCAACAAAAAAGCAGTCTTCCAAGACAAAAACTTCAACTCAGATGTAGCAGCAGGTTCAAAGGAGGTAAAGTAAGCTTTTCCAACACAAAATTGAGATCCCAGGAAGGAGTAGGAGCTCTACGTGGGGGGTCTTATGTTCTTTGCCCCTCTAAGAAATTGCTTAAACAAAGGGTGAGAAAATAATGGTGGGTCACAATCATAGTGAGCAGAAATGGCTGCAGCATGAACTTTCACAGAGGAGAAAGACAAACCCTTGTCTAATAATTCCGTAAGGTACTGTAGGGTAACACTCAAATTAGGCACTGAAACATCAAAGCTCTTTGCTGTGCTCCAAAGAAAAAATCTCCTCCAATTATCAGCATAAACTTTCCTAGTACTAGGTCGTCTGGCTTCCAATATGACATTCAAAACTTGAGGAAGCTGCGACCCCCCAGGGTCTAAAACAGAATATGCCAGGCTGTCGGATGCAGGGACTGTATCTTGACATTGAGGAAATGATTGCTTGCCAGGGACAAAAGGTGTGGAATTGGTGGCAAAGGCCAAGGAGGCTCCTGTACTAAACTCCTCAGCAGAGGATACCAGTGCTGACATGGCCAATCTGGAGCTATTGGAATCATGCAAGGCTTGTCCTGTCTGACCTTCAAGAGCACCTTGGGAAGGAGAGGCAGAGGAGGAAAAGCATAGACGTGAAGGTTGTTCCAAATGAAAGATAGAGCATCCACTTTCCAAGCTTTTGGGTGAAACATCTTTGTGCAAAATTTTGGCAGTTGGAAATTTAGTGGAGAAGCGAACAGACCTATGTCTGGAGTTCCCCAAGCCACTGTCAACTGTTGAAATACACGAGGATCCAATTTCCACTCGTGGGGATCCACCATCTGTCTGCTCAAAACATCTGCTAATGAGTTCTGTGCTCCTGGCAGAAACCTTGCTTGAAGAGTGACGTGCAAACTCAGAGCAGTCTCCCACAAAATCATAGCTTGTCTGCAAAGAGGGTACGAATGGGTCCCCCCCCTGCTTGTTGATGTACCACATGACTGTTGTGTTGTCTGTTTGAATCAACACCTGTCCCGGTTGAAGTAGATCCTTGAAAGCCATCAGTGCAAATTGGACTGCTAACATCTCCATGTTGATATGCAAATGCTGTAGTCTGGGAGGCCATGCGTCTTGAATCCATTTCCCATTGAAGTGTGCTCCCCAAGCCATGTCTGAGGCATCTGTCGTTAAGATCTGACTCGCCTCTGGTCGGGTCACAGAGAGTCCCTTGTTTAGGTGACATTCCTGAGCCCACCACAAAAATTCCTTTTTGATGCAAGGTATTATCTGAATGACAGTGTCCAAATCGTGGCAGTGTTGAGTCCATACACTTTTGAGATACCATTGTAGCTTCCTCATATGTAGTTTGGCATTGGGAAGTACCAGAATACAAGATGCCATGAACCCCAAGGCTTGAAGGACTGTCCTTGCAGTCAGCCTGGACAGTAGGGATAATTGCTGGAAGTATAGGGGAAGATTTCTTTGTTTGTCCGGGGTCAAAAAAGCCATCTGAGAGGCTGTATTCAGTCTCACACCCAGAAAGCACATGTCCTGAGAGGGTACCAGACTGGACTTTGTTTCGTTCACAGAATACCCTAGGCACCTTAAAACTGCCATTACATACTGTAGATGCTGAAGTAACTTGACTTTGTCTTGAGCAAGAATCAGGCAATCGTCCAGATAAGGATAAATTTGTATTCCTCTTAGTCTTAAGAAGGCTATCACAGGAGCCAGGACCTTTGTGAACACCCTGGACGCAGTAGATAAGCCAAAGGGCAATGCAGAGAACTGATAAAAGTACAGTACAGTTTTGTACCTACCATAAATGTAGATGTCCGAGAGGAATGCATCTGCAGTCCTTACAAATGGGTTGTCCTGTCGTCAGGCAGCCCTTCGGTCGGCCGGATTCCAAAGTCTGGGTCTGGCTTCGGCTGGTGTCGCACTTCACCCGACGTCATTGCGGCAGTTATTCGGGTATAAAGGCATCAGCCGACGCCATTTTCCTCAGTGTTTCTTGCCCCAGATGCCAGGTGCCCTCTTGGTAGGCTAAATTTGGATAAATGTCAAAGTTTCCAAATAGTAGAGAGCAAACACACAAAACAAACATGTATGTACATATATACAAACAAATACACCATAATAGATCCCCCCAAGCTAGCTGAAGATTGGTAAGTACCCTAGGAGTACCTCAGAGGGGAAGGAAGGTGGGTAATCCTGACTGCAGATGCATTCCTCTCGGACATCTACATTTATGGTAGGTACAAAACTGTACTATGTCCTTCAAGGATGCATCTGCAGTCCTTACAAATGGGTAGAATACCATAGCTAAACTAGGGAGGAGGAAATGAGAATAGATTATGGTGTAGTCAGGATCCCTTGCAAAACAGCAGTGGCAAAGCCAGCACGGGATCTAGAGTATAGAGGTAAGTTATAATGCTTGGCAAATGTATGCACGGAGGTCCAAGTAGCAGCCTCTATAATGTCCTTGGTAGCCACTCCTCGTAAGAAAGCTGTGGTAGTGGCTGTGGCCCTTGTGGAGTGAGGCCTGATGTTCTCTGGAGTTTTCTTTCCATGGTAGGAGTAACAAAGTCTAATGCAATTTCCTATCCATTTGGAGATTGTCTGTTTAGAAATTGGTTTTCCTTCTTTTCCTGTTGCATAAGCTACCAGAAGCTGGTCAGTTTTTCTATTGTTTTTTGTCCTGTCCAGGTAGTAGCGTAATTGCCTGTGTACATCCAAGGTATGCAAGAGCTTTTCTCCCCTGTTCTGTGGATTGGGAAAGAATGTAGGAAGGTGGATAGCCTGATTTAAAGAGACTCTGGATACCACCTTAGGCATAAATGTAGGATTTGTTCTCATGGACACTATCTTGATGGAAGATCAGGAAGGGTTGTACTGCCATTAATGCTTGTAGTTCAGAGACCCTTCTTGCTGAAGTTATTGCCAGCAGGAAGGCAGTCTTCCAAGATAAGTATTGCAAGTCTGCTGTAGCTGCTGGCTCGAAAGGAGGCAGAGTCAGTTTTTCTAGCACAAAGTTCAAGTCCCATGCTGGCAATGGAGGTTTCCTGGGAGGTTTTACATTTTTAATTCCCCTCAGAAACTGTCTGAGCAGAGGATGCGAGAAGACAGGAGGATCCAAGCTGTATTGTGCTGAAATAGCTGATGCATGTATCTTGATGGAGGAATAGGACAGGCCTGTGTGGTAGAGCTCCGCCAAGTACTCCAGGATGTTGGCTATGTTCACCAGTGTCGCATCTTGCCCCTTTGCAGCACTCCAGATGAGATATCTTTTCCATTTTGCTGCATAATTCTTTCTTGTTGAAGGTCTACGAGCCTCCAGGATTATGTCCTTAACCCTTTGGGATAAATTTGGGTTAATTTCTGTTATGTAATGTTCCAGGCAGTTAGCTGCAGAGTTTTTAGGTTTGGATGCAGAATGTTGTAGTTGTTCTGCGTCAGCAGTAATGGGATCAGGGGCAGTTTCCATATTTGTTCCCGGGACATGCTCCTCAGCAGTGGGTACCAATGTGGTCTTGGCCAGTCTGGGGCTATCAGAATGATCCTCGGACATTCCTCTTTGATCTTGAGAAGCACTTTGTGCATCAAAGGAAGTGGTGGGAATGCGTATGCTGTCAGGCTTTTCCAACTGAAGGATAGGGAGTCCACCTTCCAAGCAAGTGGGTGGTAAGTCCTTGTGCAGAATTTCTTCAACTGGTGATTGTATGGGGATGCAAACAAGTCTATTTGTGGTAATCCCCATTCTCTTGTGATGGCTTTGAAGATGTCCGGATGCAGCATCCATTCGTGGGCATCTGCTGTAGTTCTGCTTAATATGTCTGCTAGAATGTTTTCCTTCCCTGGTACAAAAATTGCCTGTAACTGAAGGTTGTAGCTCAGAGCCACATCCCATAGGTCTAGTGCCAGCCGGCATAGGGGGTATGAGTGTGTGCCTCCCTGTTTGTTGATGTACCACATAACTGTGGTGTTGTCTGTCCTTATCAACAGCTGGCCTTCGTGGAGAAGAGGTCTGAATGCCTGGATTGCCAATTTTACTGCCATCATTTCTTTTAGATTTATGTGCAGATGCAGTTGGTCTTGAGTCCATAGGCCTTGAATGCACTTGTCCATCATGTGTGCCCCCAACCGAGGTCTGAGGCATCTGTCGTGATAGTTTGTCTTGGTTGACTTTTGCAGAAGGGCAGTCCTGTGTTTGATTGACAGGCCTGAGCCCACCATAAGAACTCTTGCTTCAGGCATGGGATCATTGGAATTTTGGTTTCCAGGCTGTGCTTGTGCTGAGACCACAAATTCTTTAGGTACCACTGTAGCTTTCTCATATGAAGCCTGGCATGAGGGACCAGAATTATGCAGGATGCCATGAAGCCTAGAGCTCGTAGCACTTTTCTTGCAGTTAGATGGCTCTGCTTTGTTAATGCCAAGAAATAGAGAGGAAGTTGCTCTTTCTTTTCTGCAGTTAGAAATGCCATTTGTTTTGATGTGTCCAGTTCTGCACCCAGAAAGGTTATTATTTGGGATGGAATCAGCCTTGACTTTTTTGTATTGACTGTGTATCCCAGGGCTTGTAGCAGGTAGATGACTCTTTGTAAGTCTTCTGTTAATTTGTTTTTGTTGTCCGCTTGTATCAGGCAGTCGTACAGGTAGGGATAGATTTGAATTCCCTGAAGTCTGCAATGAGCGATTACTGATGCCAGGCATTTCGTGAACACTCTGGGCGCAGTAGATAAGCCAAAGGGCAATGCAGAGAATTGATAACGCTCTGATCCTGCAAGAAATCTGAGGTATCTTCTGCAAATTGGTCTTATGGGGATGTGCAGGTATGCCTCCTTGAGATCTAGAGTTACCAGCCAAGACTCCTTGCCCAGCATGGGAAGAAGCTGCTGTAGGGTCAGCATTTTGAATTTTGGAACAATGAGGAATGTGTTTAGAGCGGACAGATCTAGAATAGGCCTCCATTTGTTTTCTTTTCTTGGTACCAGGAAGAGCCTGGAGTAAAATCCCTTCCCTTGCTCCATAAATGGTACCTTTTCCACAGCACGCATTCTTAACAATTGAGATATTTGTTTTAGAGCTTCTGCCCTTTGAGAAGGTGGTAGGTTTGGCATTCCTCTCTTTCCTGGTAGTGTATGGAAATGGAACCTGTAACCTTTGTCTATAGTCTGCAAAATCCATTTTTCTCTTGTAATGCAGTGCCAGTTTCTTGAAAATAATGTTAGCTTTCCGCCTAAGGGTGCTTCTAGTTGTTCCCTGGTAGGCGGTGCCACCGCCAAGTCACTGTGATTGAGTTGTTGTAGTGGTGGTGGCTGTATCCGTGCCTCGTTGGTTGTTACCCTGCCACTGGCGACCCCTGTAGGCACCCCTGGATTGGTTTCTGCCTCTAGAGCGCCTATTCCTGCCTTTTTGTGCCTTAGAGGAGTCCGGAAAGGACCAATTCTTGGAGGGCCAATTCCTGCTAAACCTTGGAGGTTGAACTTGTAAGAAATATTTTACTGTTTGCACAGATTTTGCTTTCTCTTCCATCTTTTTCAGAACCTGCTGTGCGGGGGCACCAAATAAATTGACCTTGTCCATAGGTGCATCCAAAAGCTTAGATTTGACATGGTCTGGTAATGCCTGCTCTTTCAACCATGCATGCCTCCCGATAACTGTGCCAGTCATGGCTGATCTAAAGGAAGCCTCCAGTGCATCATAGCCACATTTTAAAGAATGGTTACTAACCTGCTGTATGTTATGTAACATTTCTTGAACATACTTTTTATCTAAAGATTCTTCAGAGGACAGTTTTTTAGTCAACTGGTCAAGCATAAACTCTTGATATTGAATCATATGAAATTGGCAGTTCAAAGCTCTAGCTGACAAAGTAGCAGAGGTGTAAACTTTTTTACCCCATCTCTCTAAGGACCTGGATTCCCTTTCAGAGGGGAGGGGGTTTTTAGAAGTAGCAGCTGCTACAGCTTTAGGGCCCTGGGAGATAGTCTCTGGATCTGCAAAAGGGGCCTTATATAAGTGGTGATGAGTGTCCGGGACCCTGTAGTACCTATCTGGTTTAGCAGGAGCCGGAGGTAAAGTATCAGGAGTAGTGCAAGCATCATTAAATGCATCATCAACAACCGATAGAACTGGAGGAATAGCTAAAGGCCTATGCTGTGGTAAGTGTAGAAAGGTCCTAAGCCTTTTTCTAGAGTCTGAGAAATCTTGGCCCTGCCACTGAAATTGTTCCCTCATAGCATGCAAGGTTTCCCCAAAGGAAAATTCCTCAGGAGGAGAGGCTGAAGGGATGGACTCCTCAGCATCAGAGTCTTCGTAAGGAGAATAAGAAGCCTCAGGAGGGCTGTATGTTCTTAATAATCAGAAGAATCATCTGTGGCTACTGGCTCAGGGGGTTCTGCTCTAAGCCTCTTTTCTGGAGGAGGGAGAGAGGCCCTGTCTGGATGAGGCTGGGATCCACGAATTAGTGATGAGATCCTGTGCCAAAGAAAGCATATGGGAGCTGGTGCTGGGCCTGTGAAAGGGGGGCTTGCCAGGCACAGGTTTGGAAGTTTTGGCTGCTTTAGCCCTGGCAAAGGCCTTAATAGACATAGCTGGAGGAGGCCTAGCAGCTCCACGTGCAGGGGTAGAAATATCTAGTGGAATGGTGTCTGATAAATCCTGTGAAATCGCAACAGAAGGCTGGATTTCAGAAGCCGTTTCTACCAGAATAGAAGAGGCCTCGGTAGAAGGCAAGTTATCGGCTGAAGAAAGAACCGCTTGCTCGATTTCGGCCGAAACAGAGACACTCGTGGATTGCTTAACCGCGGTTTCAGCCGAAACCGCGGACCGCGAGTGTCGGCCCTTTTCTTTGCGCTTTTTGGTTATTTGCGTAGTCTGAGGATCCGACAATCGGAACCGAAAATCTGTTCAGCAAAGTCCGAGCGAAGTCTAAGCGTCAGTCGGTTAAAAGAAGCACAGGCTAGACAAGCTGCTACGTCGTGGTCTGGGCCTAAACAATGTATGCAATAGGAGTGGAAATCTTTATGAGGTATTTGTTTCCCACAAGATAAACAGTTATTAACTTTCTCTGACATCGGTTGAGGCAAGAAAGAGTCCCCAACGGGGTACTTAGCTTTATAGAAGTCTTCGAAGTAGTATTCGGTAGTAGTAATCTCTGGATCTGACCGACCGGCACTTGCGAACAGCTTCTGCTTCGGGCACCACGCGGCAAGAAAGACTGAGGAAAATGGCGTCGGCTGATGCCTTCATACCCGAATAACTGCCGCAATGACGTCGGGTGAAGTGCGACACCAGCCGAAGCCAGACCCAGACTTTGGAATCCGGCCGACCGAAGGGCTGCCTGACGACAGGACAACCCATTTGTAAGGACTGCAGATGCATCCTTGAAGGACATCAGCCCGAAAACGCAGGAACCTCCTGCAGCTGGGCCTGATAGGGATGTGAAGATAAGCCTCTGAGATCCAGAGTTACCATCCAGTGATCTTTGCCTAGCAGAGGCAAAAGTTGCTGCAAAGTTAACATCTTGAACTTTGGAATGTCTAGGAATGTATTGAGAATGGACAAATCCAGAATTGGCCTCCAAGTGTTTCCTTTCTTTGGCACAAGAAACAGGCGAGAATAAAATCCTAGGCCTACTTCTGACGGAGGTACCACCTGGATAGCCCCCATTTGTAAAAGTAAAGAAATCTGCTTGTGAGCCTCCAGCCTTTGCTGAGGAGCTACGTCCGGCATGCCTTTGAAAGGAGGCAAGGTGTGAAAATAAAACTTGTAACCCCGATTTATAATGTCCAACACCCATTTGTCCTGGGTGACCAAAAGCCAATTTTGCTTGAGAAGTGCCAACTTTCCTCCTAGAGGAGCTGCCAGACAGGAGGAATCTGGCAGCTGGAGATACAGGTCATTGGGTCTGTTTACGAAAAGGCTGACCTCTGCCCTCACCAGAAGATTGTGCAGGAGAACTCCACGTCCTAGGTCTGAAAGAACCATGAGCAGGAGCTCTGCCCCTACCACGTTTAGATCTGCCCTTAGACTGAAAATCAGAAGGATAAGCCCATCCTTTTGCAGGCCAATTTCTGCTAAACTTAGGGGGCTGCACTTGTAAAAATTCCTTAACCGTCTGCATGGACTTAGCTGTGTCTTCCATTTTCTTCAAAACTGACTCCACAGGAGAACCAAAAAGAACTTCAGATTGAAGGGGAGCATCCAAAATTCGAGCTTTAACATGCTCTGACAAATTCTGATCCTTAAGCCAGGCGTGCTGAATAACTGAACCAGTGGCAGCCACCCTGGAAGAAGCCTGAAGAGCATCAAAGCCACACTGCAAGGAATGCTTACCTACCTGATCAGAGGCATGAACTAAGTCCTGCAACTCCTTACACTCTATACCCTCAGCTAAAGCATCTACCTTAGATTTCAACTGACTTAACAGAAAATTCTGGTACTTCAGCATATGAAGCTGGCAATTTAAAGCCCTCATAGCTAGCGTGGAGGAGGTATACAGTTTTTTACCCCACCTATCCAAAGCTCTAGAATCTTTATCCAGAGGAACTGGATTCTTAACTACAGAAGCCCTGACACCCTTAGGTCCCTGACTAATAGTTTCCAGGTCAGCTCTAAAATATTTATGAGCCTCTGGAACTCTGTAATACCTGTCTGGCTTGACAGGGGCAGGGGGTAAAGAATCAGGATTAAGGGAAGCTTCAGAAAAAACATCCTGAACAACATCCAAAACAGGGGGAATAGCCAAGGGCCTATGTTGTGGTAAAAACAAAAATTCCCTAAGCCTCTTATGAGAATCTGAAAAATCCTGACCTTCCCACTTAATGCTCCCTCATGGAATGCAGGGTTTCAGAAAAGATCAGAATAGGGAGGAAAATCCTGAATGTCCTCAGCTGAAGACTCAGAGTAATCTGAGGAATGCTCCAATCCCTCCACCTCTGTCTCCACCCTAGGCCTCTTACCTGGAGGGGGCATAGAACCTCTGATTAAAGTAATCAAATCCTCTGCCATTTTCAGCATATGTTTTTTAGGAACAGAGCCTGAAGAACTAGGGCTGACGCCTGTGCCAGAAAGACCAGGTCTAGCTTTAGAAGGGGCTTTAGTGACAGAAGTAGAAGGCCTAACAACCTTATGTAAAGAAGGAACTACAGAAACTTGAGGCCCCCTCGGCCTGACCTAACTCCTGAGAGGCCAATTCCTGTAAGATTAAAGGCTCCCCCTGTGATTCAGCTGAAACCTTTGGCTTGATCCACAGATTCAACCGTAGTTTCCATAGAACCGGCGTCCGCAACGGACGACTCATCCTGCTTAGACTAACGATTTATCTTTTCGCTTCTTAGCGGTAGCGGGCGTCAGAGGATCCGACGGCATGTTGTAGTTACACCGCTTACCGAAAACAAGTCTAGCACAATCTAACCTGCGTTTAATGGTGCGCTTATTAAATCTAGCGCAAGCGACACCCGACTTCGTGCTCAGGCCCCAAGCAAGGAATACAGAGAGAGTGGTAGTCCCTATGAGGTATCTGTTTCCCACAAGAAATACAATTATTAACTTTTTCTGACATCCGGATTTAACTGAGGCAAGAAAAGACAAAAATATTCCCCAATGGGGTACTTAGCCCAACTTGGTCTTCGGTCTGAAACTCAGAATACGAAAATTTCAGGACGCCGAACGGCACTTGCAAATGCTGCTTCTGCTTCGGACCATGCGGCAAGAAAGACTGAGGATATGGCGGTCATGCGCTTTAGTACCACTGCGTACTGACGTCAGATCTGAGCGACCATGACCGACGCCAGCCTAACACTTTGGTATTCGGGCCGACCGAGGACAGCGGACTACCCTCAGGTTATGACTGCAGCAATGTGAGACGAAGAACATCAAGAGTGTTCCCAGGACTGAACCCTGAGGTACTCCACTTGTCTGGAGCTGGATTTGGAGTTGGCTACTTTTACAGTCTGGGTTCCATCAGTAAGCCAGTTGGCAACCCATAGAGTCATGCAGGGATTTATGCACAGCTTAGTAAGTTTATCTATGATTCCAGAGTGGGGGATGGTGTCGAAGGTCTTGGCGAGGTCCAGATAGGCTGTGTGGACCTCCTTACCCTCGTCCACAGCTCTGGAGACCGATTCGAAGTCAATCAGATTCAGGAGACAAGATCGGCCATTCACAAACCCAAACTGGGTGGGGTCCAGTGTCTGGAGGTTGCCAATGTCTTTGTTTACAAGTTCCATGATAATGCGTTCCGTGCCCTTGCATATCAGGCTTGTCAGACTGATGGGACGGTAGTTCCCGGGATCCAAGGCGGATCCTCCCTTGTGCAGCGGGATAACTGCTGCTGTGTGCCACTCATTGGGCATGAAGCCTGAGGTGAGTCTATGATTAAACATGACATTTAGGTGGGGTGCCAGTTCATTTTGTAGTTCATGTAGTACACAGCCTGGGATGTCATCTGGTCCCATGGATGCTCTATTCTTAGCTTTGGAGAGTGCTGTTTCTACCTGTGTGGCTGTGATTATCAGAATTTGGCAATCTTTTGGTACTGAGATGGGCCCTTTAGGGGGTGAGAGGGGAGTGAAGTTGGCACTAAATCAATCTGCCAGGATATTGGCAATATTCTTGGGATCAGTATATTTAATGCCATTCTGTTGTAGTTCAGAGCAGATCTGAGTATTGCCATTTAGATTCTTGACGTAACTATAGAATGCCTTGTGGTTGTCTTTGGAATCTTTGGCAATTTTATTTTCATAACTAGCTTTTGAAGATTTTATGAGGGATCTCAGCTTCTTACTGAGGCTGGTGAGGGAGTTTTTTGCATCCTGGGATTTTCCTCTTTTAAACAGCTTCTTCCTTCTGTTGTATAGTTTGTTTATAGCAGGGGGCCACCAGATTGGCTTCCTTCTTTTGGAGAAGAGCATCTTGGTTCTATTTGGGATGGCACGATTCATGCATGAGTGGATGTGCTCATACAGTGCCTTAGTGTAGGATTCTGCAGTCGAACTTCCGGATCCTGTCTGCGTGGGTGTTGTGAAGTTAGTCACTTCTGACTTCAGTAGCATGAAGTTGACTCTGGAGAAGTTTAAGGAGGTTTCCTTGCTGGGGAGTGGGGGTGGGATGTGGATGTCAAGGGTGATTTGCTTATGGTCAAACCTAACCAATGAGGGGGTGACCACTGGTGTGGAGCATCTATCTCCCATGTTGGTAATGACCAGGTCTAGGATATTGGAGCCCCTAGTGGGACAATGGATTAGTTGATCCAGGGCGCTGGAATTTATGAATTCCAAGAACCGTTGGGAAAAGGAGTTGGTACCAGAGTAGTTTTCCCAATTAATGGCAGGGTAGTTGAAATCACCTACTATTAGGGTGTTTGGTTGTATCTTAATATTTTCCAGTATGTTTAGGAAAGTGTAGTGAGACCCTTGGTGTATGGTGGGGGATCTGTGGCAAGCTACAATTTGGATTGCAGTCTTACCTAGTGTTAGTTGCACCTGGAGAATTTCAGATGCATTGTGTTGGGCAACTAGCCTGGAGGTGTGAATATGGACACTCCTCCCCACCTTTAGTGTTTTGGTCTTGGTTTTGTGGCTGAAAAGTGTGGTAAGAATTGTAGCCTGGTATTGGAGGGGTGCTCTCTGGAGCCTTGAACCAGGTCTCAGTCACTGCACAGATATCGATGTTCTCCATTTAAGTGCCTCGAGAGAGTGCATTTTGAGGTTTAGACTTCTAGCACCGAGTAGCATTACCTTCAGATTTTGCATGCTTGTATCGGTTACGGTGGTGGTTTTATCCTTTGAACCTTGCCTAAAAAAGGCACTATAGGGGTGGCAAGAGCTTTAGCCAGTAACCTGAATCCCAGGGGTGACAGATGCAGACCATCTCTGGCAAAGCATCGTGGTTTGTCGATCATGTCTTCCCAGGTAGACAAATACTGGATCCCCTTTGAATGACACCAGAAGCTTAGCCAATTGTTGAAGTCAATCATTTTGTCCTTATACTGTGGTATCATTCTGGGCGAAGGCAGAATGCTACTCAGGGATAGGGTCATACCTGCCTGGGTCACATGATCCAAGAGCTCTTCCAGGTCTCTTCATGTAGTCCAGGGAGGTACGTCTCAAGTCATTTACTCCAGCATGGACAATGACAGTCGTATTTGTACTTGTTGTGGAGTGACTTGAGTGCATGCGTTATGTGGCGGATCCTGGCACCCGACAGGCAGCTGACTAATTTTCTCCTTGTTCAGCCTGGTGAGTGGGACATCAGTGTGCCTGACTATAGAGTCACCCTATGACTAAAGTGTTGGGTACATTGTCTTGCCTTAGGGGCTGTTGGGTGGCACACTGGTGTTGTGAGCTGTGTCACTTTGGTTGTGACTGGTGTTTGTGTTTTGGCTTTGGAGGTCCTTGCTGCTTGGGCAGGTTAATGTTAAGGGCCTCCGCATATGTGGGTTTAGTGTTGCTATGTGTGGGAGTGGATGGTGTGGGTTTTGAAAGGCTATGAGTTGCTAGAGGTGTAATGCAGGTGTTAGCCTTCTCCTCTTGACTGTCTAGCACAGTCTTGACTGGAGAGAGCTTTGCTTCCAGTTTGGCTATGTAAGTGCATCTCTCGCAGGTTGTAGTGTTGGGTGGTAGGAGGAAAGGATTGTCTGTGTACATGAGGCAGTTGCCGCATCTCTATACAAAGGCTCTCTTCTAAAATGTGTGCGCACACTCGTGTGGCAGGGATGGAATAAGCATTTGTTAAAACAGACTGCTCAACTGGAGTTTAAAATGTCAAGTCTACACTCCATAAGTCAGCAAGGGCCCTCTCCCCCATTATTTATTATTTATTTTTTTTTTTTGAGTGCCTGTAGTCACAGATTCATTGTTTTTTGGTGATCTAGAAGTACACGTGATTCTAAGACAGGCTCTTACAGTCAAGGAAAGTACAAAGGAAATGGTAGAAAAATAAACTTACATGAGCATAATCGTCAACAGCGGATATTTGAACAGAATCATTGCCACAGTACAAGGCCTTGTATATGAGAAATACCTACTAATGGATGACCATTTGTCCAGCCACACGTACATCAGGACATTCAGAGAATAAACGTCTTTCATCCATTGTTTGGAGCAAGAGAACAAGTGGGGCTGATGTCTCTGTGGAAAGCATGTATGGCCCGCTGCCAGATCCACTTCAGATGTCCAGGAGGGTGGCCTCTGTATGCTTAAAAAATTATTTTTTGCAGGAAGGAGATGGAGAAGCTTAGGATTAAGCTTATACCTACTCTACCTCTACTTTACCTCCACAGATTGGTTCAAGACAAACCACCACTGGGAATGTGGGAGTAAGCCGTAGTGAAGCAGTGATCCTATTTGAGTTAAGCTATGGTAATCATGCTTATTCAGTCATATGCTTACATCATAAGGAACACTGTGCAGTACTTCTTTAGACACAGAAAAATGACTAAAGCATTTTGCTACCCAAGGGGAGTCTGACAATGGACTAGGGAAGGATACTGGAGTACACTCTGGGGAAAAGTGCTATGCTTTTGCACTATGTATAGTATGTAGTGCTTGAAAAAGGTCTGGATAGTGGCCACTCCACATACACTCTTATCTAACATTACTAAAAAAAACTACTACAGGTATTTTGTGGAGTGAATCTTCCCTAATCTTAGGCCACAACACTCCTAGAGATTGTGTAGGATAACGGTGATGCAATTAGTCATCCATCTAGAACTTGCATGGGCACAGGTTTACCATCCTTTTCTGGCACGAGACAAATTATCAGTTTACAAGTCTTTGGTCTTGTCAGAGCAATCTAAACCATCTGTTTATACACACTGCATACAAAATATTTTCCCTTTGCATTGAGGTTTTGTACAAAGGACAGGTAGCTGATAGCTTGATTTGAGGTCAATGCTAAGATCATGAAGTAAGGAATGGTTCAAGGACCACAATGTACTTAATGTACTTGTAAAATGATGTAGAAGGTTCCTTGCACATTAGCTTGCAGCTCAGAGACCTTTTTTGCAGAGGTGATGGTAATTAGAAAGTATAGTTGTGTACACTTACCATAAATGTAGATGTTAGTGTATTCACTGTTGCAATCATTACACTTGGGTTATCCTGCTGGCAGGCTACCCTCAGTTGGCCGGAATTCCAACGTCTAGGTACCGCGTCTGTTGCTGTCGCCTCTTCCCTGATGTCAGTGCGCCAAGGGTATAAAAGATGCAGCAGATGCCATTTTCTTCAGTTTTTCTTGCCCCAGATGTCAGGTTCCCCCAAAAAGGGAAGGCTAAAAATATGCATGCACCAAAATATACAATACCTTCATTTACAAGCAAATACACCATACAGGTTGTATAGATTAGAGAAGTGCAGCTAAGTTCCAACAAAAAGAGATGGGGGATGGTGGGAGGGTAACCTGGACTGCAACAGTGAATACACTCGAACATCTACATTTACAGTAAGTGTACACAACTGTATTATGTTCTTCGTGTTTCACTGTTGCAGTCATTACACTTGGGTTGAATCCCAAAGCTATGGTTGGGAGGCTGGAGCTAAATAGCATTAGGAGCGGCTATGAGGCCCTGCAGAACTGCATTGGCAAAGCCTGCCCTGGATTTAGAGTAGAGTGGCAAGTGATCGTGCTTTGTAAAGGTGTGCACTGAACTCCAGGTAGCAGCCTCTAAAATGTCTTTGGTTGGTACTCCCCATGAGGAAGGCTGCTGAAGTGGCTGCTGCTCTGGTTGAATGTGGCCTAATGCCCTTAGGCACTGGCTTGCCATGTTGTGAATAGCAGAAACGAATGCAGTGGCCTATCCACTTTGAAATAGTCTGCTTTGAGATGGCCTTTCCTTGTGATCCTGCAGCATATGCCACTAGTAGTTGCTCAGTCTTTCTGAAAGCTTTGGTTTTGTTCAAGTAGAAGCATAGCTGTCTGTGTATGTCCAAAGAATGCAGAATTCTCTCCCCCTTATTCTGTGGGTTTGGATAAAAAGTAGGCAGACAAATACTTTGGTTACGGGCCACAATGGACACTACCTTAGGCATAAATGGCGGGTTTGTCCTCAGAGAAACCCTGTCTGGATAAAAAATTATAAAAGGTTCCACAGCCATGAGTGCTTGTAGCTCTGAGACTCGTCTAGCAGAGGTTGCTGCCAGGAGCAGAGCTGTTTTCCAAGATAAAAACTTTGTCAGCTGCAGCGGCTGGCTCAAAAGGGGGCAGAGAGTTTTTCCAAAACATAATTGAGGTCCTATGCAGGTGTTGGTGATCTCCTTGGAGGTCTTAGATTTTTGGCTCCTCTGAGGTATTGCCTTAACAGAGGATGAGAAAAGATTGGTGGCTCTGTATTGTAATGAGCCAAAATGGCAGAGGCATGAATTTTAACTGTTGAAAAGGATAGGTCTTTGTCCAGCATCTCAGTTAAGTATTGCAAAATCTGAGGAATATTTGGTGCTGCTGTGTCAATTCCTTGTGACTGGTTCCAGGCACAGTATCTCTAGGCCTCCTGGCCTTCAAAATGACATCCATCACCGCTTTAGTGAGAGGTGCGTTTTGTATGACTATATTAACTGCCATGCTGCCAGATTTAAGGTCTTGAGTTGGCTGTGCAGGATCTGACTGTTTTGTTGGGACAGCAGGTGAGGTATTTGAGGTGAAGTCCAGGCTGGGCATTGAGACAAGTTTCTTAGGACTGGATAGCAGTACTGGCGGGGCCAGTCTGGGGCAATCAGTATCATTTTTGGCTTCTCTTGTCTGACCTTTAGGAGTACCTTGGGGAGGAGAGGCAGTGGAGAAAAGGCATATACTGTTAAGCGTTTCCAGCTGAAAGATAGGGCATCCACTTTCCATGCTTGTCTGTGACAAGTCCTTGTGCAGAATCTCTTTAGTTGGCAGTTGTGAGAAGAGGCAAATGGGTCTATGTCCGGGCATCCCCATTTCCTTATTTTGAAGATTTGTGGATCCAATTTCCACTCGTGGGGATCCATGAGGTTTCTGCTTAGTTCGCCTGCCAGAGTATTTATGTTTCCTGGCAGGAATTGTGCCTGCAGATGTACTTGGTAAGTCAATGCTGTGCCCCACAAAGTCATGGCTAGTCTGCAGAGGGTGTAAGAATGAGTGCCTCCCTGCTTGTTTATATACCACATGACCGTGGTATTGTCTATCGGTAGTTGTCCCGGATGAAGTAGGTCCTTGAGGGCTGTCAGGGCATTCTGAACAGCTAGCATCTTTTTGATTGATATGTAGATGCATTTGGTTGGCGGACAATGTGCCTTGAATGCATCTTCCTGCCATGTGTGCCCCCCAGGCATAACCTAATGCATCCGTTGTCAATGTCTGCCTGGCTGGGGGTAAGGTGAATGGCTGTACCTTGTTCTGGTGACAGGCCTTCGCCCACCATCGAAACTCCTGTTGCAGGCAGGGAATGAGTGTAATTGTTTCCAGGCTGTGGCAATGCTGAGTCCAAACACTTTTTAGGTACCATTGAAGTTTCATCATATACAGTCTTGCATATGGAATTAATAGAATGCAGGATGCCATGAAGCCTAAAAGCCTGCAGAATTTTTCTTGCAGATAACTGGGCCTTTGTTGCCAACATTTTGAAATAGGTAGTCAGTTGCCTTTGTTTGCCTGGCGTGAGATAAGCCATCTGGGCAGTTGTATTTAAGCTTGCACCCAGGAATAGCTTTTGAGAGGGTATTAGTTTTGATTTTTGTTCGCTGACTGTGTACCCTAGGCATGGTAGTAATCTCTTTACAAACACCAGATGCTGTAGTAGAATGTCCTTGCTCTCTGCTTGTATGACGCAATCCAAGTAAGGATATATTTGTATTCCTCTGTCTGCAGAATGCAATTACTGGTGCCAGGCACTTTGTGAAGACCCTGGGCGCAGTAGATAAGCCAAAGGGCAGTGCAGAGAATTGGTAGTGCATTGAGCCAGCTTTGAATCCGAGGTATCTTCTGCTTGATTGTCTGATTGGGACATGCAGGTATGCCTCTTTTAGGTCTAAAGTCACCAGCCAAGCCTTCTTGCCCAGCATGGGCAGAAGTTGCTGTAAGGTCAACATTTTGAATTTTGGTATATCCAGATGTGTTTAGAATAGATAGGTCCAATATTGGTCTCCAGGCTTTGTCCTTTCTGGGTACCAGGAATAGTCTGGAATAAAATCCTTGTCTCTGCTCTTGTTCCGGGACTTGTTGAATGGCCCTCATGTCCATGAGGGATGAGACTTGTTTTTGTGCCTCTGCCCACAGTTTTTTGGTAGGTCTGGCCAACCGTTTGCCCTTGGCAGGGTATGAAAGTAAAACTTGTAGCCCTGTGACACTTTGTCCTGGGTTATGATGTGCCAATTTTGAGAAAAAAGTGCTAGGTTTCCTCCTAAAGGTACTGCCAGAAGTAAGTGCTTGGCGCAGGCAGGGGGAAGTCATTGGGACTGTTTCCTGTAAGGCTATGATTTGTCTTCACTTTTGGAGGTAGAAGCACCCCATTGTTTAGACCTGTATGAGCCTTGGGGCTGGGATCTGCCTCTTGGGCGTCTGTATCTGCCCCTTTGTGGTCTGACACTGGAAATGACCAATTCTTTTAGGCCAGTGTCTGCTAAATCTTGGAGGCGGTACCTGTAAGAAATCCTTGACTGTTTGCATAGATTTAGCTTTGCTCTCCATTTTCTTTAACACCTCTTCTGCTTTAACACCAAAGTATCATGCTGTAATGGAGCATCTAATAATTTTGCTTTAACATGATCTGGTAAATTTTGTCCTTTTAACCAAGCATGCCTCCTGACGACAGAACTCGTGACAGCGGCCCTACAGGAGGCCTCCAAAGAATCAAATCCACATTGCAAAGTATGCTTTTCAACTTGCTCAGCTGCATGCAATAAATCCTGCATTTCTTTGTTTTCTGCACCTTAAGAATTTATCAACATTTTCTGTTTAAGCAGTGACATAATATATTGTTGATATTTGAGCATATGAAATTGACAATTTAAAGCCCTTACAGCCAAGGTAGTAGAGGTGTAAATCTTTTCCTCATCTGTCTAATGACCTAGAATCCCAGTGTGTGTGTGGGGGGTTTGCAGTGGATGCCTTGACCCCTTTGGGACCCTGATAAACAGTTTCTGGGTCAGCAGCCGGGTTCTTAAAAAGGAATTTATGAGAGTCAGGCACCTTGTGGTACCTGTCCGGCTTAACAGGAGCTGGAAGTAAGGAGTCAGGAGTCAGAATGGACTCTGAAAGAAAATCTACAATGTCTAACACAGGTGGAATAGCTAGGGGCTTGTATTGTGGGAGTAAAAGGAAGTCTGAGCCTTTTCTTAGATTCAGAATAATCTTGGCTCTCCAAGTGGAAATGTTCCCTCATGGTATGCAAGGTTTCCCCAAAAGAGTAATCCTCCTTCAGCATCAGAATCCTCATAGGGAGGAAGAGTATTCCTGAACAGAAGAGGAATCTAAAGAAATGGAAACCTGATCTGAAGATCTTTTTCTTGCCTAGGCCTCTTATCAGGAAGGGGATAGGAACCCCTGAAGTAATCAAGTCTTTGGCCATTTTGAGCATCTGTTTTTTGGGCATGGAGGCCTGACCATGAGGCGGCTGTTGTACTTGTTTCTTTGTCTTTAAAGATGCTTTAGTCTTTGCCTTTGTAGCTGGAGTCGCTTTAATATACAATTGAGTAGGTCTGAAGACACCCTCAGAAGCCGATGCCTGCTCAGCGGCTCCGGACCCATCTGAGGGAATAGTTTCTGAAGGTCCAATACCTTGAGCTTCCAGCAGCCTAGGCGACTCCACGTGGGAGTCAATAGCGGGCATCAGGGGAGAGCCGGTGAACCGGCGACTGGCCTAGAAGAAGCCTAGTCGGTTTTAGACCTTGGATGCCTGTCCTTTTCTTTGCGTTTCTTGTGAATTGTGGTAGTCTGTTGGTTATCCGATGGCATCGTGTAATTAAATCTATCAAAGTAGTGAAAAGCACAATCGTACCGGCGCTTTATAGTGTGCTGGTTAAATCTAGCACAAAACCGACAAGAAGCAACGTCGTGGTCAGGGCTTAGGCAAGGAATACAGTAAGAATGAAAATCCTTAAAAGGTATTTGCTTCCCACAAGAAATACAATTATTAACTTTTTCTGACATCAGTCTGGAGCAAGAAAAAAGTATTCCCCAATGGTGTACTTAGCTTTTAATGAAGACTTTGGATCTGAAATTCGAACACGAAAATCTCAGGAGTTGGCCGACCGGCACTTGCGAACTACTTCTGCTTCGGGCACCGCGAGGCAAGAAAGACTGAAGAAAATGGCGTTGGCTGCATTTTTTATACCCCCGGCGCATTGACATCAGGGAAGAGGCGATAGCAACTGACGCCAGACCTAGACTTTGGAATTCAGGCCAACTGAGGATAGCCTGCCATCAGGATAATCCAAGTGTAATGACTGCAACAGTGAAACACGAACATCATCAAGGGCATTCAAGAAATCAATTTCAGTGCCATCGAGTTTGAAGTATCAAAGAGCATGGAAAGTATGATAAAAAAATTCATGCCCAAAGATGGGTGGGCCTCCTGAGTGGCCTAAGATGAAAAATCTCTCAAGAACGGCAGAATATAAGTACAGTTGTGGAAGATACTCACCATAACAGAAGATGTGTACATACAATAAGTCTGCACAGTCATGGCTCATCCTCTACAACCAGTTAGGACTCTGACTGCAGGTCTTAAGACACACCAACACCTTCCACTTGCCCACAATGCCCCAAGCTTTTCACTCCTTCAGATTTGAAGTGAGCTGCTCACGAGTAGAACACAACCATAAGGGATAAAAGGCAAAGCACCAAAGGAACAGAAGTGCAACTCCCCAGACACAGACCCTAACTGCCAAGTTAGTGGGAGGTGTGCAGACTTGCTGAAGAGGATGAACCATGACCACACGAATTTATCTTCAACTAAAACTTTTGTATTGGACAGTCTCTTCAACCTGTTATGATTTCCCACGCATGCCCTCCTGGGAGGCATCATGAAAGAATCCTAACAG
The DNA here is from genome assembly GCF_019279795.1 of Protopterus annectens. Classification (NCBI taxonomy): domain Eukaryota; kingdom Metazoa; phylum Chordata; order Ceratodontiformes; family Protopteridae; genus Protopterus; species Protopterus annectens. The sequence continues at coordinate 679,783,535 of NC_056747.1, read as the reverse complement.
TCAACCAGAAGGAAAATCTAGAACTGAAGATCACCTCCATCTTACAACTGTGAAAAAGTATTCAGAGAAATCCTTGCTACAAGCTGCACAGATCCATTTCTAAAGACTGCTGAAGATGTTGTCACTACCCCTGTGGAAATCTGCTATACACGAATTTGCTAAACACCTATTACATTTTGTACAGCAAAAAGTACAGTTGTGTACACTTACCATAAATGTAGATGTTAGAGTATTCTGTGTTGCAGTCATTACACTTGGGTTTATCTGCCTACAGGTAGCCCTCAGACGGCACGAATACCAGAGTCTTGGGATTTCTGTGTCGGGTGCTGTCGCCTCTTCCATGACGTCAGGGGTATAAAACATGCAGCTGATGCCATTACATCAGTTTTTCTTGCCCCAGATGTCAGGAGCCCCCGAAATAGGAAGCAATTACACAGTGTGAATACTGCCAGTAAAAAGTAAATACCACTGCCATAAGATATGGCCAAAAAAGAGGATAGGTAGAAAGTATACTTAAGTCAGTGGGCTGGAGGGAGGGTAACCAGGACTGCAACAGTGAATACACTAACACCTACATTTATCTAAGTGTACACACCTGTACTACATTCTTTGGGTTTCACTGTTGCAGTCATCACACTTGGGTTGATTCCGAAAGCTGAGGAAGGGTGGAGGCAGTCAAGAAGTATTTGGGCTGGCTAGCAGGCCTTGTAAAACTGCTGTAGCAAATCCAGCTCTGGATTTAGAAAAGATAGGCAAGTGGTAATGCTTGGTGAAAGTGTGTACAGAACTCCAGGTTGCAGCTTCCAGGATGTCCATGGTAGGGACTCCCCTGAGAAATGATGTCGCGGTTGAGGTAGCCCTAGTGGAATGGGTTCTGATCCCGTGTGGGGTAGGTTTTCCATGGTGTTTGTAGGACAAATAGATGGTGTGCTATCCATTTGGAGATGGTTTGCTTTGAAAAGGCCTTGCTCTCTGGCCCTGTAGCAAACTAGCAGGTGGTCAGATTTTCTGAAAGGTTTAGTCCTGTCAAGGTAGAACCTAAGCTGTCTGTGCACATCCAAGGATCTTTTCCCCTTTATTCTGAGGATTAGGAAAAAAGGTGGATAAAATGGATAGATTGGTTTAAAGCCACACTGGATACCACCTTGGTCATAAATGATGGGTTAGTCCCAAGGGAAACCCTGTCAGCATGGAAGATAATGAAGGGTTCCACAGCCATAAGGGCCTGCAACTCAAACACTCTTCTTGCTGAAGTGATGGCTAGAAGTAAGGCTGTTTTCCAAGAGAGGAATGTTAACTCTGCTGTAGCAGCAGGCTCAGCAGGAGTGGGAGCTCTCTTCGGGGTCTTAAATGCTTAGCTCTCTTAGGAACTGTTTGACTACAGGGTGAGAAAAGAGGGGTGGCTCAGTATTGTAATGAGCTGAGATGACAGAGGCATGAATCTTAATTGAAGAGAAGGATAGGCCTTTGTGGAGCAGTTTTGTTAGATAATCTAGGATTTGAGGTAAGGTGGGCATGGTTGTCTCCTTTCCCAGAGACCGGCACCAAGAACAGTATCTTTTCCACTTTTCTGAATAGGATTTCCTAGTACTAGGCCTCCTGGCCTCAAGGATGACATCCAGCACCTGTTTGCTGAGGGTTGCTGGTGATGTATTCAGGGAATAAGTCAGGCTGAAAGGTTCAGGGTTTGCAGCTGAGGATGCAAAATCTGGACCTCCTGCTGGGACAGCAGAGAAGGGGGTCTGATGCAGGTGCCAGGGTGGCACTGCTGTCAGACTGCATAAGAGTGGGTACCAGTGCTTGCGTGATCAGTCTGGTGCAATCAGGATTGTCCTTGGCCTGTCCTGTTTGATCTTGAGTAGAACTTGAGAGAGGAGATGCAGAGTGAAAGGCATAGATTGAGAGGTTTTCCCATGTAAAGGAATGGGCATTCACTTTCCATGCTTGACTGTGGGGAGTTCTGGTGCAAAATTTGCTCAATTGATGGTTTTGGGGGGAAGCAGAGGTCCACCTCTGGTGTTCCCCACCTGTGGATTAGAAGTTTAAATGAGTTGTGTTCCAGTTTCCACTCGTGCGGGTCCATTAGATTTCTGCTTAAATCGTCTGGCAGTGAATTTTCTTTGCCTGGCAGGAATTGAGCTTGCAGGTGCACTTGATGGCTCAAGGCTGCGTTCCACAGAGCCATGGCTAACCTGCAAAGTTGGTAGGAATGAGTCCTCCCCCTGCTTGTTTATGTACCACATAACTGTGGTGTTGTCTGTCTATCAAGACTTGTCCTGGAAGGTTAAGGTATTTGAAGGCTGTCAGTGCATTCTGTACAGCCATTTCTTTTTGATGGATATGCAGGTGCATTTGTCCTGGGCTTCATTTGCCTTGAATGCACTTGCCTGCCATGTGAGCCCCCCATGCATAGTTTGAGAAGTCTGTTGTCAGGGTTTAGGCGGCATGGGGGAGAGTGAAAGAGAGTTCCTCATTGTGGTGGTAGGCCTCTGCCCAGCAAAGGAACTCTGTCCTTAGGCAAGGAATGATAGGGATCACAGTTTCCCAGGTCCTGAGAATGCTGACACCAGAGACTTTTTAAGTACCACTGAAGTTTCCTCATGCAGTCTTGCATATGGAATTAGGAAAACGCACGGGGCCATGAACCCTAGGGCTTGCAGTATTCTTCTTGCAGATAGCTAGTTTTGGCTGGTCAGTAGTAAATTTGTCAAATAAACCTGCTTTTCTGGAGTGAGGAATGCCATCTGGGAAGTGGTGTTCAAGCTTACTCCCAGGAATACAATTTTTTGGCTGGGTACCAGATGTGATTTCTTCTCGTTGATGGTATATCCCAGAGAAGTTAGGAGTGTCTTTACAAATGTCAGGTGCTGTAGTAGCAGTTCCTGGCTGCCCACCTGTATCAGGCAGTCGTCCAAATATGGGTAAATTTGAATTTTTCTCTGCCTGCAGTATGCAATGGCTGGAGCCAGGCACTTTGTGAATACCCTAGGTGCAGTAGATAAGCCAAAGTGAAATGTAGAGAACAGATAGTGCATACAGCCTGCCCTGAAACGTAGACATTTCCTGCAAGATTCCCTTCTAGGGATGTGCAGATAAGCTTCTCTTAAAGTCTAGAGTGACCAGCCAGGAGTCCTTGGCTAAAATAGAAAGCAGCTGTTGTAGTGTAAGCATTTTGAATTTTGGTACCACCAAGAAGGTGTTGAGAATTGACAGATCTAGGATAGGGTGCCAAGAGTTTTCTTTTCTGGGCACCAGAAACACTCTGGAGTAGAACCCCTGTCTCCTTTGCTCTAGTGGAACAGGTTGAATTGCCCTGATACTGAGAAGAGAAATTACTTGCTTTTGGGCCTCTGCCCACTGGTTTGGGGGAAGGTCTGGCAATCTGTTTGGGGTTGGTAGAAAGTGGAAGAAGAATCTGTATCCCTGGGATACAATGTTTAAGACCCATCTGTCATGGGTAATGTACTCCCAGTTTTTTGCATGCAGGGTGAGTTTTCCTCCTAGGGGTGCAAGTACTTGGGCATGGCTGGGAAGGATGAAGGACAAGTCATTGTGAACTTTTTCCATAAGAGGGCGGCTTACCACTTTCCTGTTTTTGAGGTGGGAGCACTCCATTGTTTAGATCAGTGCATACCATGAGACTGTAGTCTTGGTGGTCTGTTGCCCCTAGGTTTGGACTGTGAAGGTCTGGGAGGGACTGGAAAGGACCAGTTCTTTGAAGGCCAATGCCTACTGAATCTAGGTGGCTGTACCTATAGGAAATCTTTAACAGTTTGCATAGATTTAGCTTCTTCCTCCATCTTTTTATGAACTTCTGCTTCTGTGCCAAACAAATGTTCTTGGGTTTAATGGAGCATCTAGTAGTTTTGCTTTGACACGGCCTGGCAAAATTTGTTCCTTCAGCCAAGCATGCCTTCTCAGAACAGAACCAGTGACAGCAGCCCTGCAAGATGCTTCAAAGGCATCAAAACCACATGGCAAAGTAGGTTTTCCAACTTGGTTTGCAGAATGCATCAACTCTTGTAAATCTTTATTTTCTGCACAATTAGAAATCAACATCTTTTTTTGTTTAATTAGTTCCATAATATGCTGCTGGTACTTCAGCATGTGAAGCTAACAATTTAAACCCCTGATGGCAAGAGTTGCAGAAGTATATACCTTCGTCCCCCCATCTGTCTAAAGCCCTAAAATCCCTGTCAGAAGGGGTAGGGTTTTGGCTGCAGTAGCCTTAATATCTTTAGGTCCTGGGAAATGGTCTCTGGATCCGCAGTGGGAGTTTTGAAAAGAAATTTGAGAGTCGGGTACTCTGTAGTACCAAGTCAGGCTTTCTAGGAGCGGGTGGTAATGTATCAGGGGTAAGACTGGATTCCATGAAAACATCTACAATTTCCAGAATGGGGGGAGGGGGGATAGCTAGGGGCCTGTGCTGAGGCAAGTTTAAAACTTCCCCAAGTCTCTTTTTGTACTGTGGGTAGTCCTAGCACTCCCAGCAGAAATGTTCTCAGAGGGTATGCAGGGTTTCACTGAAAGAAAGTCCTCTTGGGGGGGTGGGGGGCAGTGGGAATGGAATCCTCTGCATCTGAATCCTCAGGTAGGATAAGGGTATGGCCTCTGTTAATGAGAGGGGTCACAGTCATCGGACTCTATCTATAGAATCGGAAGGAAAATCAGTTTTGTCTTTAGGGGGAAGGCTGGCTTCCCCTGATTAAAGTAATAAGGTCTTCAGCCATTCTAAGCATTTGTTTCTCTGGCATGGGGAGCTTGAGAATGCGCTTTGGTAGTCTGTTTCCTAGGCGTAGTGCGAACTCTAGGCCTGAGAAATTCGGTAGTTTTAGTCAGAAACGAAGTAGTCTAATACGAACATCAGAAGGACTGAATACACCCTCAGAAGCTGGTGCCTGCACAGCGGCTCCAGACCCATCCAAGGTAGAGACATCCACAGGTTCCATAGTCGAAGAAGCATCTCGTGGCATTCCGGACTCCGAATGGGTCTTAGTAGGGGCCTGCAAATCTGTAGAAGCAGGTATCAGGGGCTGCGAAAGCACCAGAGTACCGGCAGACTGGTGACTAGCTTATCGGAAGATTTGTCGGCTGTTTTGGACCTACGCAGTTTCTATCCTTACGTTTTTTCTGAAGATCAGTAGTCGGATGGCTTACTGAAGCCATTTTGGAATATGGAGAACGAGAGCGAAAGAATTTAGCGACAAAGACAGCCCAACAACGAATAGTTTGGGCGTTGAACAGGGCACAAAACCAACAGCGAGGAACATCTTGGTCTGGGCATAAACAGGTGACGCAATAAGGATGAAAATCTCTGCGGTATTTGCTTTCCACAGGAAAGACAATTAACTTTTTCCGACATTGGTTAGAGCAAGAAAAAAGGATCCCCATCAGGGTACTTAGCTTTAGAAGACTTCAGGTTTGAAATTCAATTAACGGAAATTTCAAGTACTGGTTGACAAGCACTTGCGAACTGCTTATGCTTCGGGCTCCGCTCGGGTGACAGCATCTGACGCAGAAATCACATGACTCTGGTATTCAGGCCGACTGAGGGCAACCTGCAGGCAGATAACCCAAGTGTGATGACTGCAAGTGAAATACGAAGAACATCTTAATGCACAGTTACAGCCATCTTGGCAGCGCCACTTACACTGCTGCTCAGTTTGTTGGAGGCATGGGAGATGATTACAATCCTTTCAGATTGACTTTGTTTGGTCCAAATAAAATATCAGTTGCCTCTACTCATCCATACAATGTAGCAAGTAATCACACTTATGGGGGTGGTGGACAGCAGGAAAACTGCTTTAATAAGTTTAATTCAGGAGCTACGTTTGTCATAAGCTAATAGCTTCTTCAAAAGTTCACTAACTTCGAGGAAGACCAGATATTTATCTGGATAGTCTGATTCGGCAGAAAGCTACCCCTTTCCAGTGGAGGTTGGTGAAAAATGCTCCAGAAAAATTCCAGCATTACTTAAACATTGTAAACAGATGTATTTAAGTAATCAACATAGGTACACAAGTACTGAACAAATATACATTTAAACTGAATATCATTGGTTATTAGCAGCAGCATCTAAAAAGCTATTTGGAAATCAACTTGGTAAAAGTGGAGAAAAGGAGGAAAATGCGGGATTAGTATGATTAGAGAATTAGTTGAGAGACTGAGAATGTTTTAGGAGACTGAGAAGTAGGGGATAAGTAGGAGAATTTGGCCCAATAACCAAGGATATAGTGCTTGGAAAGACTAGGAGAAAGAAAAAGGACATGCAATTTATCATCTAAGAGTTGTACATATAGAGAGGCAAGTATGTTTTTGGCATTCTCTTGTTTGTGCCTTAAAGGAGTTGGTGTTTATTGAGCCTCCTATAGTGACAGGAAGGGAGTTCCAAATTTTGGCCAGACAAAGAACAGTCACCAGCTGAGTTTTTTGTAACATTTAATAACATTTTCCATCTCAGCTGTCTGTGTTTAGTTGGAGAATATTTTCAAACTAGGGCATTTGACTGGATAGTAAATGAGTTTACGGGAAGTGACTAGTTGAGAAAGTGTAACAATGCCTTAGTTCTAAACAATGAAGTTTAGAGGCCAGACAGTGATGTGTCTTATAATGATAGGCAGCATTTTGCCACCTTATTATAGCCCTGTTCCAAGAATGAGCATTGAGTGAATTGTAGGTTAATCAAGATGGGAGCAGCTTAATGTTCAAGAGCTGAGAAATACTTTTTAGGGCATTACCTGCCTAGAGAGTGTACCTAGCTTTTGGTGGAAGTTTTCACTGCTTATTTTATGAGCTAATCAAATTTTAAGCATTTCTCAACAGTGACTACTAAAAGCCTAGTTTGACTTACTAGATTCTATGTTGCTGTGGTTAGAAGTGATTTTTGCAGTCATTTAAATGGTTTGGGGTATATAGGCCCATTGCCTGTTTGAGAGGTAGTTGGATAAAGATGATTTGGAAGTTTCATTTATTCCTAGGCAAGCTACTTTTTTGAAACAACTTCTGGTGGGACTTCATGTCGAAAGTTTTGGATAAAATTTGAAAAAATGTTAAGACGAAGTACTTAGAGTTTCAGTACTGATTAACAGATGGTATAAAACTAAGAAGAGTTGTAAGTGTGTTGAGAAAGGAGGCACTTATCTGTGAGAAAGCTATCAGCGACAATTTTTATGCACTCAAATGTTATATCAGGGGCAAGGGTGGTAAGTTTTAAGGTTAGCAATCGTTTTTCGACTGTAGAACTTATCACTGATTTTAGTGCAAATGTTTTGGGGGCTAACAAGGGAGAACTGAAATGTGAGTCTTCCTGTCCTGATTATTTAATGAGAGGTTACTGCTTGAATGAAGTGGGTATTGAATTCACTGGCTAAAGTGTCAGTTTGGTTACACAAAGTAGGTGTAGAGATTGCATCTAAGATTTTATGGATAGCGAAGTTATCACTAAGCAGGACAAAAGTATTTTCTGAAACGGTATCTGGAATCAAGTTATCTAGTAATTTTGTGTCATTTATAACATGGGAATTCTGATAAGCATACATGTTAACATAGGTATTGTAGAGGGAGGTTGGCATAATGGTTAAGATATTTGGTTTACAGACACAAAGTACAGAGTTTGATTCTCATGTGGGTTAACTGGCTAGGCTTAAAATGGCCCACAAGGGTAGTCAAGCCTAGTACTATCTATGAACCTACAGTGGTTGATTACACACAGCCTGAAGCTCTGAAATCCCCCTTGGTAGAGAAACTTGATACCAGAGTTTTCCAAGAAGTGCATTTTACTTTTACTTTGGGACCAGGTTTAAAAAAGGACGAGAATCTCAATACAAAGTACAAGTCCCAGGGTATGCTGGCCCTCTGAGTGCACACAACTGAAAACACACCAGAATAAATATAAATAAAATGAAAAGGTGAACAGGAATGAACTTTATTGCATATTACAAATTCCTAGCACCCTTACATAGTTAAAATGATGCATACAACAAAAACAAAATCAATCACATAATGAAAAATGTTTTCTTAACTGGTTTTAAGTTCAGCATTCAGCCCAACAGGGTTTTTTAAACTTGTATTTTGACATTAAAACTCTCCTTGTACAATAACTGATATTGGACATTTACAACATAATTTGTTCCAATAGTGTTGCTTTTAAACCTCAAGGTTCCTCTAACTATATTTTTGGAAGCTTTGACAAAATAATCTAATTTACTACTATTGGACAGTTTTCTTGTTATTCTGAAAATATGACACGTTCCTGAAGGAAGTTGTATATTGATGGGATAGCTAGAATATTTAAAGTTAAGCAAAAGGAACATGCCAGAGAAACAAGAATGTTTGTATCCTGTAACTTCAGCATTGTATGAATTTTTATAATGGTGAAACAAAGTTTAAAAGTAAAAGTACTAGAACATATGAATTACTGTGCATGCACAAGTGTCCACTATCAGTTATTACCCACCTTCACTTCTTCCCCATCATTAACCCTGATTATGGTACCATGAACAAGTTCAGAGTAACCTGGAGGTGCTAGCACCACAGTGGAAGAATATTCTGCACAAGCATTGCCAGTGGCACTGACTGAGTCCACAATGAAATCTGTCAGTGTCAAATGTCTCCTCAGCCTTCAATGTTGACAATACCCTTGCAAGTAAAGGCAGCCATGACACTGAGGTCCTCCCAAGCCTCCCTAGAAACAAGTGCCAGCATTTTGTCTGCAGGGATGAACCATTCAGTTCAGAAAGGTTTCCTGTCCCAGTCTATCCTGGGATTTGTGGAAAAGGGAAGAGACCACCTTAAATTATTGTCTGCACAACCATTATCCACAGTTACAGGACTCCTGGGAAAAGAAAGAGGCCTAAAGGACCTGGATCATCATCTTGTCTGGTTGTCCTTGGTTGACAGTCTCCCACAGCACTAAATGGCTTAGAAATACCAGAATCATTCTATTTTCCTCCTTCCGTCCAGACTTCTTGAGAGGGCATGAGAACATTTTTTATGGAAAAGAATCCTTTCAGAGAAATTGTCTTATCCTTAGTTTTCAGGATCTGAAAGTCACATTGAAATCCTCAGACAGCTGGGCTGTCAGACACTTCAAAATCAGCGTACTTCCATCAACTAAAGTTCTCCACTCAAAAGCTTCATAGATTATACAATCAGGTTTAAAAAAGTGGGGACCTAAATAAAATGCATAACACCCATGTCTGTTCTGCAGTGGAATTTGTCCACAGAAAGACTAGTTGTGTAAAATTTTACCATAAACATAGCTGTCCTTCTCTTCCATGTTGCAGTATTCTGTACTCTTGGGTCTCCTCGTTAACCGAATGTCTGGCCAGTCTTCAAAAGTTTGTAGACACTGCAAGGTGTGAGACATCTGACATAGCTAGATGAGCGTGGGCCATAAAAGACGTCTGCATGCACCAGACCTCAAAATTAAGTGCCCCAGTCAGACCCCAGTCCCAGGGCAAGCTGTGCAAGTCTGTGCCATCCAAGAAGGGAAAGATGTTAACAGGAGAGAGGGAAGGAATACTGCAACATGGAAGTGGGCATCTACAGTTATGGTAAGATTTTACACAACTATTCTATGTCTTATTCACAATCTTGCAGTATTCTCTACTCTTGGGTGATTGCCAAAGCTCACTGAGGAGGAGGAGGGTGGTGGCCTGGAGGAATTCTCTATGAATCCATGTAGAACATACCTGGCGAATCCAACCTTGGACCTAGAGATCTGGTCTAGTTTGTAATGTTTGGTGAATGTGTAAGAGATATGTCCAAGCGTCTGCCTCTGGAATGGTGGTATTCAAACCTTTCAAACCTTTGAAAAAGGCTCTTGAAGAGGCATAGCTCTAGTGGAGTGTGCTTTAACCTTGGGTCCCAATGATTCCCCATGGTGTGCACAGCAGAAGGTAATAGCCCTGGAATCAAGGATGAGATTGTTTTGTTACTGCTATACCCAGAGCCCTGGGATTGGAGACAAACAAATGGTCAGACTTCCTAAAGGACCAAGTCTTGTGGAGGTAAAGCTTAAGCTGTCTGTGCACATCAAGGGAATGTAAGAATCTCTGTCACTGTGGGTGGGGCAATGGAGGTGGGGAGGTGGACGGCTTGATTTAAGGAAAGCTGCCACCTTGGGCATGAAGGATGGATTGGTCCCAAGTGTTATCCTGCCTTTGTGGAATATGAGAAGGGGGGGATAGAAATGAGAGCTTGTAACTAACACTCTTCTAGCTAAAGTTAAGGCCAGAAGGACAACTGTTTTCCATGTGCAGTACTTCAGAGGCACCTTGGATGTCAGTTCAAAGGGCGGCACCGTGAGCTTCTCCAAAACATAATTCAGGTCCCAGGGAGGGGTACCAGACATGTTGCACTCCTTTTAAGAACAACTTTGCAGGGAGTCTGGAAGCTGTGGGTGGGGGATTCAGAGGCAGACGAGCTGAAATAACAGACAGATGAGCCTTGATGGAGGAATATGCTAATCCTGTCTGTAAAAGTTCACACAGATAGGACCTCGCTCTTTAAAGAGTCCAACTATCACTGAAGACACCATATGGAGAATCTTTTCCACTTGGATACACAAGAACTCCTTGTATTAGGTTTCCTGGCCTCATGCAGGACTGAGCACATCCTCATTGTATAGGTGTATGTAAGGGATCAGAATTCTATCACCCACAGGGTGAGGTGTAGAGATAATTAGTATGGATGGATTAGAGATATTTTGTCCTGTGTGAAAAGGTCCAGTCTGTGGGGTAACTTGAGGTGACTGCCCTTGGCTAAAAGCAGGAGGGGGAAGTACAGTTGTGTACACTTACCATAAATGTAGATGTTAGAGTGTATTCACTGTTGCAGTCATTACATTTGGATAATCTGCTGGCAGGTTGCCCTTAGTCAGCCTGAAAATCAAAGTCTTGGGTCCTGCGTCGGTTGCTGTCTCCTCTTCCATGACGTCAGGGGTATGAAACAAGCAGCAGACGCAATTTTCTTTAGTTTTTCTTGCCCCTGATGTCAGGTGCCCCCCAAAAGGGAAGCAAAAAAATGTATTTATTTTTATTTGCAGTTGGTTTACCAGGATAGTCCATTGGGCCATTTGAACCCGTTTTCAATGGAGTCCTGGGGAGAAAAGCTCCAATAACCATCTTGGTTACAATAGTTTAAAGATTATATTTATACAAAGGTTGTAGTTTTGAGCAAAACATTTACAACTGATACAGCACACATTACAAATAATGCAGACTAGTGATGAGGCTGAAATTGAAACAGACTGGCAATGGAACATTGCATTGTGGCAGCTGAGAGGCATTTCTTATTAGGAATATACAAGATAACAGTTACAGTTTTGATGCATTATTTACAAATAGCATAGAAGTAACAGGAATATAAATATATGGAGAGTTGGTAGAAGGAGAAAGTTTTTGATGAGAATAGAGAGTGAGAGAGAAGGAAACTGAAGCATGGAATGAAGGGAAGAAGGAGTTTGCCATCATTAGTTATGTGGGGAGAGAGCAGGAGCATTCCCATTGGGATAATAGATGTGAGTGAAGAGATTTTTTGAAAGAGTAATGGTTAGAAGTGAATATATACAAATGGAAGTGGTAGGGATTCCAGAGCGTGCTGAACCATACAAATGGAAGGTGGTAGGGGTTTCAGGGGGCGTGCTAGACCATAGAGATGAAAGATTTTTGCCTGGTGGACGGGATGATATATATTCATATTTATTTATATATATATATATTTATATATATATATATATATATATTTATATATATATATATATATAT
>NC_056747.1:679699267-679766767 GCF_019279795.1 Protopterus annectens | reverse complement strand
TCTAGTACTAGGCCTCCTGGCTTCCAAAATGACATCCATCACAGATTTGAGAGGTGTTGTCTGAATAATTACATGAGCAGCCATGCTGCCATGTTCAGAGTTTGGAGCTGATTGTGCAGAATTGATTGTTCTGCTGCGACAGTAGACGAGGTATTTGAGGCAAGTACCAAGGAGGGAGTTGAGACATTCCTTAGAATTGGGTACAAGTGCTGGCGAGGCCAGTCTGGGGCAATTAGAATCATTTTTGTTTTTTATTGTCTGACCTTTAGTAGGACCTTGGGAAGAAGAGACAGAGGAGGAAAGGCGTAAACTGATCGTTTTTTCCAACTGAAGAACAGGGCATCCACTTTCCATGCTTGTCTGTGATAAATCCTTGTGCAGACTTAGTCCAGTTGATAATTTTGGGGAGAGGCAAATATATCTATGTCCGGGCTCCACCATTTCTCCGTTATCATGCTGAAGATTTGTGGATCCAGTTTCCTCTAGTGAGGGTCCATAAAATTACTGCTTAGGTCGTCTGCCAGAGTATTTTGTTTTCCTGGCATGAATTGAGCTTGAAGATGTACTTGGTAAGTCAAGGCTGTGTCCCACAATGTCATGGCTAGTCTGCAAAGGGGGTAGGAATGTGTGCCTCCCTGCTTATGTACCACATAACCGTGGTGTTGTCTGTCTATCAGTTGTTGTTCTGGATGAAGTAAGTCCTTGAAGGCAGTCAGGGCATTCTGAATAGCTAACATCTTTCTGGTTGATATGCAGATGTAATTGTTTTGGGCTCCATATGCCCTGAATGCATCTCCCCGCCAGGTGCCCCCCCCCCCCAAGCATAGTCTGATGAGTCTGTAGTTCGGGTTTGGTTGGCAGGGGGTAGAGTGAAAGACCATCCCATGTTCTGGTGACATGTCTCTGCCCACCAAAGAAACTCCTGCTGTAGGCAGGGAATGAGAGAAATTGTTTCCAAACTGTGACAATGTTGACTCCATAAACTTTTTTAGGTACCACTGTAGTTTCCTCATATGCAGTCTTGCATATGGAATTAGTACGATGCAGGATGCCATGAACCCCAAAGCCTGCAGAATTTGTCCTGCAGATAACTGGGTTTTTGTTGCCATCCGTTTGAAGTAAATAGTAACGCATGAAACAAGCCTTGAAGAGCAGGTATCTTCTGCATGATTCCCTTATTGGGATATGCAGGTATGCCTCAAGTCTAGAGTCACTAGCCAAGCGTTCTTGCCCAACATGGGCAGAAGCTGTTGCAAAGTCAGCATTTTGAATTTTGGGATGTCCAGGAATGTGTTCAAAATCGATAAATCCAGTATTGGGCACCAGGCATAGTCTTTTCTGGGTACCAAGAACAGTCTTGAGTAAAACCCTTGTTCTAGTTCTGGTACTGGCTGAATAGCCCCCATAGCCATGAGGGACGCAACTTGTTTCTGTGCCTCTGCCCATTGATTTTGCGGCAGATCTGGCCAACTGTTTGGAATTGGCAAGGTATGGAAATGAAATCTGTATCCCTGGGATACTATGTTTAGTACACACTTGTCCTGGGGTATGTTTAGTACACACTTGTCCTGGGGTTATTAACTGCCAAATTTGAGCATGAAGTGCTAACTTTCCCGCTAAGGGGGCTGCCAAAAGATACATGCTTGGTGATGGCAGAGGGAAGTCATTGAGCCTGTTTACTGTAGGGTTGTGCTTTGTTTCCTCCAGATTTGGATGTAGAGGCACCCCACTGCTTTAACCTGTAAGCACCCTGTGATTGGTATCTAGTGCCTTTTGAGCGCCTGGATTTGCCCCGTGAGGCTCTGTCGAACACAGGAAAGGACCAATTTTTTGTAGGCCAGTGTCTACTGAATCTTGGTGGCTGCACTTTTAAAAAGTCTTTTACAGTTTGCATAGACTTAAGCTTGGTCTTCCATTTTCTTTAAAACCTCTTCTGCCCTATTACCAAACACAGTATCGTGCTGTAAAGGTGCATCTAACAATTTAGCTTTAACATGATCAGGCAGATTTTGCTCCTTGAGCCAGGCATGCCTTCTAATCACAGATCCAGTAACTATGGCCCTGCAGGAGGCCTCCAAGGAATCAAAACCACATTGCAAAGTATGTTTTTCAACCTGTTCTGCTGCATGCAATAATTCCTGCAATTCTTTATTTTCCACACATTCAGAAATCAACATAATTTTCTGTTTCAATAATCCCATAACATGCTGTTGATATTTAAGCATATGAAACTGGCAGTTTAAGGCCCTAATTGCCAAGGTTGCTGAAGTATAAACTTTCTTTCCCCATCTATCCAGCGTCCTGGAATCTCTGGGGGAAGGATTCATAGCTGTTGAGGCATTAACACCTTTGGGACCCTGTGAGATAGTTTCAGGGTCAGCAGTAGGAATTTTGAATAAATATTTGTGGGAGTCAGGAACCCTGTAATATCTGTCTGGCTTGCTAGGAGCCGGAGGTAGGGAATCTGGAGCCGTGCTTGATTCCGAAAACACATCATCAACAATGTAATACAGGGGGTATGGCCAAAAGCCAATGATGAGGGAGAAGGAAATCCCTAAGACTCTTTTTGATTCTGAGAAATCTGGACTCTTCCAATGAAAACGTCCCCTCAAAGTATGCAAGGTTTCTCCAAAAGAATAATCTTCAAGGGGGAGATGCAGATGGGACGGATTCCTCTGCATCAGAATCCTCATAGGGTGGTATAGAAAATTCCTGATCAGAAGAGGAATCAGAAGAAATAGAAACCTGATCTGAAGATTCATAATCAGTGTCTTGCCTGGGGGGGGGGTTGGGAACCCCTGATCAAGGTAATTAAGTCTTCAGCCATTTTGATCATTTTTTTTTTTGGGCAGAGGCCTAAGCACGTGGCAAGAAAGACTAAAGAAAATAGCGTTGGCTGCTTGTTTTATACCCCTGACGACCTGACGTCATGAAGAGGAGACAGCAACCAACAGAGGACGCAAGACTTTGATATTCAGGCCCAACTGAGGGCAACCTGCCAGCAGATTACCCAAATGTAATGACTGTAACAGAGAAACACGAACATCCAGTGGTGTATTGGCCTAAAAGGGGTCACCAACAAGATTTTTGGTCTGTCATGCTAAATCTTCAGTAGGACTTCCTGAATAAGAGGGAAGGTGGGGATGCATAGAGAAACATCCCCTTCCAGGAAACTGAAAAAGGCGTCCGTTGCCCTCGCTAGAAGGTTAGGGCAGCCTGGTGCAGAATGAAGGAATTTTCGCGGGGGAGGCAAACAGATCTATTTGAGGTGTACCTCATCTGTGGACTAGATCCAAAAAAACATCCATTTAGAGCATCCATCGTGGGACTGACATGGACCTGCTTAAGGTGTCTGCTTGAGAGTTCTGTTCTGAAGGGATGTAAACTGCCTGTAGTGTTACTCCCCGATTTGTGGCCAGCTCCCACACTAGGAGAGCTAGTCTGCATAGCAAGTAAGATTTTGTTCCCCCGTTTGTTGACATACCACAGAACTGTAGTATTGCCTGTGAATAGCTTTAGAGGGCCCTGTTCCAGTCTGGGCTGAAAAGCCTTCAAGGCCAGAAGAATTACTCTCACCTCTTACACTGATGCGCTCCTGTTTGTTGAAGTCTGGCCAGACACCCTGGACTCTTAGGGGCCCCAAAGTTGCTCCCCATCCCTGGTCTGAGGCATCTGTGTACATTTTCCTGCACTGCTGGGGGGGGGGGTTGAAGAGGTAGGCCCGGGTTGTGGCTCAACTGATTCAACCACAATTGAATCTCAGAGAGAGAAAGAGGGGAATATTCTGTACTCCAAAGGATGTGTGCGCGGAGTCCAAATGGAGCTTAAGTACCACTGAAACTTCCTCATGTGAAGCCTTAACAATTGAGTAGGTCATTCTAATGGTGTCCGAGTGCACTCTCTTGCTCGCTGCACAACCTTTGTTGTGGAGTACAGGCACAGATAACTAATATTGCTCAATCATTACATGAAGTTTGATCATCAGGAATGTCACCAATTCTGATATTCCTCTCATCTTCTGAAGCTTCTTCCTTCACCATAATTACCACACCATTTGTAGTCTGTCCTCATCCCGAGTATTCAATTCTGGATCCCAAGCCAAGTGGCTTTGCTGCAGTGCCCTTCCATCTCATCTCCTGAATACATAGGATTTCCTGCCTCCTTTCTATCATGTCATTCACTTCCAAGCTGCAGCCTGTCAGTGAAACAACACAGAGTGTAGCAATCCTTACATCATGTTCGGCAGGCAGATTGGCTTTACATCTCCAGCCTTCGCTCAGAGCTATCCAAGGTAACCCAACATGGGCAACTGGACACAGACCGTCCAGCAGCTTTCTGACCAGTGCTGCTGGGCTTTATGGCAGGCACACACTGACCAAAGTGGCACACAGACTTCTCAGACTGTCAGAATGGGACCCTGGTGTAGGTCACAGTAGAGTCTTCAACTCATTTATCACGTCAAACAGCCATGTCCACTTTTGATATCAATGTTACCAAATCACCTAGAGCCAAATTTTAACATAGTCCAGTGACTAGCTCTGACACTGTTCAGAGGCTGTGATCCATGTTCTAACTGGAGGATACTGCTCATCACAACTATACCCAAAGTGGGTGGTCTATACAACCTTCCCCCATAGGCACTATCTTGAGTCCATGCTGCTGCTCACAAAACCATCTGTAGGAGAGTTTGAAGTGGAAATGCATGTTTTCTGGGTGGATGGAGAAACCTCACAGACACAGGGAGAACATGAAAACTCTATACAGACATTGTCCAGAGGTCAAAACTGAAGCAATTACACCTTCCAATTAATCGCCAGCAATAAGAAGAGACTTTCCCAAACATATACTTCTCCCTTCCAGTAAGTCACCTGGAAATAAATAAAATGACTTGCAACCAAATATTTCTTACAACAAAAGGGAGCCAGAAAACCATGATCTGTGTTCATTTTTCTACTGAGCTCCATACTTGCAACCATGGTAAGGAAAGATGAAGAGCTCTACAATGTGAATGCCAGGGAGATCTGATGTCAGGCTACATGTATGCATGTGGCTAACTCTCACCTATAAGAAATTCTGAAGTAGCAATCACTAACAAACATATAACTGGTTAAAACACCCAGTCTGATGCAGAAAAAATGTGAAACCCACTGACCTACAAAAACTAAAAACCTTAGTTTCAACTTTCAGGCAAGTAATAAATGTATACTAAAACAGTCATGGTACAACTACTGTGAAGGCAGAGATACCCAACTGGGAAAATTATACTTAATAGTAAATATGTCCAGTACCATTCCTTATTTTAATACTAATGCTTCAAATAACTGGCACACACGCTATGTAGGGAAAAATCATCTGGAATTTACTTTGACTAACTTACCAATGACATATTCAGCCCTCACCCACCATCCCTTCACCTTGTCAAATCAGACCACGACAGCTACATTTTTACCAAAACCAAAGACAGCCTTTGTGCAAAAGTTTATCATTTGGGAATTTCTCCATTAGTGCCTAACCCTAAATTGATAATGTCTTTATAAGTACTAAAAATAATTAAACCCTGAAGGCTCCCCACTTTGACATTGATGGTTTCAAGAAATTTTACAACTTCCTGCAGAGCTGCATCACAAACCATGACACAGTGGAAGATTTAGTAACAAATTCATGTGGTAGAACTAAATGAGTAAAACGCCTCAATGTAATCTAAATGGTACAAAAAACTTGAGAAATTAAAACCACTCCAGCTTAAGCAGCATTAGCAACAATAATCTACTCCATGCTCTGAGCTTAAGCTTGCAAAACACAAGACAATAAAGCACCTTACAACTACTTGAGCAAATTTAATATGCAGGACTGTGGAGCAACTGAAATTAATAGTACAGTATGCTTCAGGTTTTAAGATACTGCCAATGTTCCGTTGAAAATGCACTAAAGTTTGAAAAACTCAGCAAGCCCCCCCCCCCAAATCCAATCTCCTAATCCAAGTGAAGCAGCCTTGGGCAACTAAAAAGTGTGCATCAAGTCTTTTAACCACTGATGTCTGGAATCTTGAGATTTTAAATTCAAGTTACTATCACCTCTATGCCAAATTGAAAAAAAAAACAAAACAAAATAAGCTACATATCAAAATTCCTGAAAACCTGCCATAAATGATATACAAAACAATACAACCTCAATATCAGAAAACTGTCCAATTTCATTTTAGTGTCAAAATGTAAATGGCATACTCACTGTGTCTTTCAGTTCTCCAAGATAATTGGCATTCTGTCCAAGGATAGCTTCAGCTGCCTCCTGGAAACATGTCACCCACTGATTATCACCAAAATCTGCAATATTTGCCTAAAAGAAAAAGTGCATATGAACAAAACTATTAAAAGGCACATTCAGTAAGAAATGGGATGCCACATATCTACTATCCAACTAATATTCAAACGTAATTACTCTGCAAAGTGAAAGCACAGTCTGCCATAAGTGAAAAGTACTTCTGTTACATTGCATGTTTTATTTTTACTGAGCGATCTCTGCAAACAAGTATTGGGATTACAAGATGCTGGGGCTTTCCATCTATTAAAAAGCTAAGTAAGCTGGAATGCTAAAAACACAGTAGGAATGGTGGGCAATGATTCAGTATCCGAGTGCACTGCAATATCAGAGAAATAAAATTCATACATGAAGTGTGGAGGAGCAGAAAGAATAGTGTAAAATCTTACCATAACCATAGATGTCCTTCCCTTCTATATGTTGCAGTATTCATAACATGGAGTCCGCTGCAGGATGACTCGTACGTATGGCCGGTATACAAAAGTCTAGTGCTACTGTAAGGTATGTGCAACGTCAAAGAACAATCCTACGTTGGTCATAAAATGACATTGGGTATAAAGCAGATTGCACATACCAGACCTCAGAACTGAATGTAAAAAGGCACCAGCCTGATCCTAGGTGAGGAAACATACCACCAGAAGCTAGGAAGGCAGAGGGGAGAAGTAATACTGCAACATACAGAACAGAAGGCCATCTATAGTTATGGTAAGATTTTACACTAGTCTACATGGTCCTATTCATATGTTGCAGTATTCAAAACATGAGGAAGAATACCAAAGCTCATGTAGAAGAATTGGGTGGAGGAGCAGTAACATTCTCCACAACCCCCTGCAAAATAGCCCTAGCAAAACCAGCTCTGGGCCTGGAAATGCCACCTAACTTATGTTTTGTGATGGTATGAACAGACCACCAGGTAGCTGCTTCCAGGATAGAACAGGTGTCTAAGCCCTTCAAAAATGCACCAGAGGAAGACACAGTTCTGGTGGAGTGTGTCCAACAGGCGAGGAGAGATTCTTCCATGTGAGACAAAAAAGGAAATCCAACTGGAAACGGTCTGCTTGGAAACTGGCTTGCCCAGGGCCCTTGGGTGATGGGAAACCGGCAGTCAGATTTCCTAACTTGTTTGGTTTTATCCAAGTAATATCAGAGTTGCCTGTGCACATCTAAAGTGTGTAGGATCCTCACTAGAGGATTGAGGAGCAGGGTAAAAGGTGGGAAGATTGATGGACTGATTGAGTGATAACTCATTTACCACTTTGGGCATAAAGGATGGGTTAATGAGTAAAGATACCCAAGCCCTGTGAAAGACTGAAGGGGGAAAAGAGACTAAATCAGAAACCCTTTAGCAGAAGTAATGGCCATGAAAAGAACAGTTTTCCAGGTGCAGTGCTGCAGAGAAGCAGAATCTGCAAGGCTCGAAAGTTAAGATCCCAAGGAGGAGGAGGAACTGGTTTCTTTGGTGGTCTAATATGAAGGATGCCTTTTAAAAGTTTAACTTCCAATCTGGAAGCTAAAGGGGGAGACACAGGCAGACATGCAGAGATGGCTTTTACTGAAGAGTATGACAGTTCACTCAATTCACACAGGTAGGACAGAAACACGAACATTCACCAGCAGTGGTTGTAAAGCCTTTTTAAGACAACAAATGGAAAACCTTTTCCATTTAGAAACCTAGGATTTCCTAGTAGTGGGTTCCTGAAGGGAATCAAAACCCTATCACCCAAAGAGTCAGTTGTAGAGTTGACATCTGTAAGTGTACTAGAGTTCCCTTGTCCTGTGTTAGTAGGTCCATTCTGTGGGGTAACGCGTGGTGACTGCCCGTAGCTAAATACAGAAGGGGAACCAATGCAGTCTTGGCCAAAAGAGAGTCACCAGGACGATTTTTGGTTGCTCCTGTTGGATTTTCAACAGGACCTTTGAGAAGTGGGAAGGGGGAATGCATATAGAAACATCCCCTTCAAAGACAAGACATTCACCTTCCATGCAAAGGGATCTAGGACCCTGGCATAAAATGTGGTAAGTTGTCCGTTCATGGGGAAGGTGAAGAGATCTACCAGAGGTGTACCCCATCGATGGACCTTGTCCAGAAACATGTCCCTGTACAACAGCCATTCGTGGGAGAGAATCATGGACCTGCGCAGTGTGTCTGCCACAACATTCTTGGTCATGGGTATGTAAACTACCCTGAGGGTGAGTCTACTCAGAGCAGCTAACTCCCAGACCTATAAAGCCAGTCTGCACAGGAGATAGGACTTTGTGCCTCCCTGTTTGACATACCAGAGGGCCGTGGTATTGCCTACAAGCCATCTTAAAGCCCTTTGGGAAAGGAGAAGTTTAAAGATCTGTAGAGTGAAAATCAGGGCTCTCATTTCCTTGATACTGGTGCACTCCCTCTTCTGAGCTGAGACCACACATCTCGACCCGGGTTGCTCACCAGCCCAGGTCTGAAGCATCCATGTACAGCTCCTGGGTGGAAGAGGTGGTTGCAAGAGTAATCCTGGATTCCTTGAAACCTGTTGGATTCATCAGTGCAGCTCCTTTTTCAAGCAGGGTAGAAGGGGAATAAAATAATCCAGCGTATGAGAGTTGTATCCATACTGTTCTCAGGAATCACTAGCACTTCCTCATGTGTAACTTGTCTAAAGGAAGCATGGGGATATGGATGCCATGAACCACAAGAGGCAAAGAAACTCCTTGCCAGTTGGGGATTGCAGAAGCAAGAGAGCCTGGAAGTAGGATGTGAGGAATTTTTCTGGAGGTAAGGAAGCCAGCATCCTCTGATTGGATCCTGCAGCCAAGGAAAACGTGGTCTTGGGAAGGAACCACAGTAGATTTCTGGTAACTGATCAAGAAACCTAGACCAGTGATGGCAAACCTTTTGGGCTTGGTGTGTCAAAAATTCGCAAAATGTGTATCTGGACTCTGCAGGCGTGTCACCCACACCCAAATGAGAGAAAATTCTTTACATATTCATTTATTTAAAAAATACAGTTCAATCGTGTGCTATGTAAAAATAAAAAATCAGTGACTTAAAATAGAGAAAATGATGTGTGCACTGATAATTGGGCTTAAAATCGTGCACCAAAAAATACCCTACTGCTAATATTATGTAACACACCATTTGATTAACATCAAATTAATGACTTTCTTGTTGGAGTTTTATTAAAAAGTGCAGGGTCAAATATTTTTTTTATTTTGTTCATTGTTTCTTTGGCAACTTGGGTGTTGAATGGTGTCTCACCCAACACGTCATGGTGCGTCACCTTTGACACACAAGTAATAGGTTCACCATCACAAACACACACCCTCAGGCAGTGACATGAAGGAAAGGTTCTCCTGAAAGGTGACTGGAGTCAGCTTGGAGAAGGTTATCCAGGTAAAGAAAAACCTCTATGTCCTGTACTCTGCAGAAGGCTACGACAGCAGTTAAGCATTTTGTGAAGACCCTCGGGGCCACAGACAACGAAGGACCATCGTTCCTGGGTACCAGAAACATCCTGGAGTAGAACCATTTTCCTACTTGGGAAGGAGGCGCCTCCCAAATGGTGGAGAGAAGAGAGCGGGGGAGCAACACAGAGTGGGGGAGCGTCAAAGGGAAAGATGTTTTGGCCCAGGAAGGGGGGGGGGGGGGGGGTAGTTGCAGACTACCTGCCAGCCTCAAAGGGTAGTTTCTGTGCAGGAGTTGAGGAGATAGACTTGGAGGAAAATTGTCTCCTAGCTTCTCTCATCTTTCAAAGACTGGGACCTAGAAGACTTACGGTCTTGGTAGTGTAAGTTCTTCTGAAACCTAAGCACAAGGGAAACAAAAATGTATTTCAGATCTTGTAGCACCTTGCCCTTCTCCTATATTATAATTCCTTGTTGTCCAGGGGGGGCATCCAGGAGTTTTGCCTTAATGTCAGCAGGCCAAGGTTGGAATCTGAGCCAGGAATATTTAACATTTAACCATGAAAGCCCGACCTGCAACAAAATCGATTTACAGTGGAGGCATGGGGAGAAATGCTGCAGATGCATGTCGTTGTAACCTCCTGAGGACTGACCCAGATGCAGCCACTCTAGCTGGTGGCCTTCACAGGATCATAGCTACACTTCACGGAATGCTGTGTAAACTGATCAGAGGAGTTAAGGATGGAGGAGGGCTTGGCCTACTGGAAGAGTCAAGGTTTGGTCAAAACGGGTCTGGTAATTAATGGTCCTGAAAACCAGAGTAGCTGATGTACAAACCTTCTTTCCTATTCTCTCCATGACTGCTCTCCTCATCTGACGGGAGCAGGAAGTGGAAGGTAACATTTTGGAGGCTTTGTCCGAAGATACTGAAATGGTTGCAGGGTCTGCAGAGGGGCATCTGAACAAAAATTTGGAGTCCTCAAGCACGTTATAAAATCTATCTGGTCTTTTGGGGCAGGAGGTTGTGAATCAGTGCGCTTAGAAGTTGCAACACAGCCAACCAGGAAGACTGGCAGAACAGGAGGTATGGCAGATAGGGAAGATGAGTCCATCGGCAGCATGTCATAGTACCTTTTTTGGATGTCTGACACCTGAGAACATTCCCATTTGAAAAACACCATTTTATGAATGGCTTTCCCCAAATGAGATATGCTCTCCAGGGGAATCAGTGCCATTAGATTCTTCTTCTGGGGAAGCATAACCCAAAGAAGAAATTTGGGCTGAATAAGCCAAAGATTCATCCCCAGTAGAATTCTTTCATTCGAAGAAAACTCCTCAGTAGTCCTCTTTTGTGGTGTAGAGGGAGGAATAGAGGGGGAAGGGAGAGAGGGAGCTCAGGATTGTCTCAGGGCCATAAAGGCATTGAACAGGTCTTGGGAAAAGGCCTGCCAATCCGCTGATTGTTCTTGAGGGGCAAGAGAAAAGTACAGTTGCATACACTTACCATAAATGTAGATGTTAGAGTGTATTCACTGTTGCAGTCATTACACTTGGGTTATCCTGCTGGCAGGCTACCCTCAGTCGGCCTGAATTCCAAAGTCTAGGCCTGGCGTCGGTTGCTGTCGCCTCTTCCCTGACGTCAGTGGGCCAGGGGTATAAAAGATGCACCAAATGCCATTTTCTTCAGTTTTTCTTGCCCCAGATGTCAGGTGCCCCAAAAAGGGTAGGCTAAAAAATATGGCAATAAAACATGCATGAACCAAAATTTATACCTTCATCTATAAGCAAATACACCACATAGGTTGTATAGATTAGAGAAGTGCAGATAAGTTCCAGCAAAGTAATGGGGGATGGTGGGTGGGTAACCTGGACTGCAACATTAAATACACTCTAACATCTACATTTCTGGTAAGTGTACACAACTGTACTATGTTCTTCGTGTTGCACTGTTGCAGTCATTACACTTGGGTTGAATCCCAAAGCTATGGTTGGGAGGCTGGAGCTAATATAGCATTAGGAGCAGCTATGAGGCCCTGCACAACTGCAGTGGCAAAGCCTGCCCTGGAATTAGAGGAGAGTGGTAAATTATAGTGCTTTGTAAAGGTGTGCATTGAACTCCAGGCAGCAGCCTCTAAAATGCCTTTGGTTGGTACTTCCCTGAGGAAGGCTGCTGAAGTGGCTGCTGCTCTGGTTGAATGTGGCCTAATGCCCTTAGGCACTGGCTTGCCATGTTGTGAATAGCAGAAACGAATGCAGTGACCTATCCACTTTGAAATAGTCTGCTTTGAGATAGCCTTTCCTTGTGATCCTGCAGTATGTGCCACTAGTAGTAAGCTTTGGTTCTGGCCACTAGTAGTAAGCTTTGGTTCTGTTCAAGTAGAAGCGTATCTGTCTGTGTATGTCCAAAGAATGCAGAATTATCTCCCCCTTATTCTGTGGGTTTGGATAAAAAGTGGGCAGATGAATAGCTTGGTTAAGGGCCACACTGGACACTACCTTAGGCATAAATGTCAGGTTTGTCCTCAGAGAAACCCTGTCTGGATTAAAAAATGATATAATGTTCCACAGCCATCAGTGCCTGTAGCCGAGACTCGTCTTGCAGAAGTTATTGCTAGGAGCAGAGCTGTTTTCAAAGATAAAAACTTTACATCAGCTGCAGCGGGCTGGCTCGAAAGGAGGCAGGGTGAGTTTTTCCGAGACATAACTGAGGTCCCATGCAGGTACTGGTGATCTCCTTGGAGGCCTTAAGTTTTTGGCTCCTCCAAGATACTGCCTTTAACAAAGGATGAGAAAAGACTGGTGGCTCTGTATTGTAATGAGCCGAAATGGCATGAATTTTAATTGATGAAAAGGATAGGCCTTTGTCCAGCATCTCAGTTAAGTATTGCAAAATCTGAGGAATATTTGTTACAGCTGTGTCAATTCCTTGTGCCTGGTTTCAAGCACAGAATCTGTTCAATTTTCCAGCTAAGATTTTTCTGGTACTAGGCCTTCTGGCCTCCAAAATGACATCCATCACAGCTTTAGTGAGAGGTGCGTTTTGTATGACTACATTATCCGCCATGCTGCCAGATTTACGGTCTTTAGCTGGCTGTGCAGGATCCGATTGTTTTGCTGGGATAGTAGATGAGGTATTTGAGGCAAGGTCCATGCCGGGCATTGAGACAAGTTAATTAGGATTGAATATCAGTACTGGTGGGGCCAGTCTGGGGCAATCAGTATCATCTTTGGCTTCTCTTGTCTGACCTTTACGAGTACCTTGGGGAGGGGAGGCAGTGGAGGAAAGGCATATACTGCTAAGCTTTTCCAGCTGAAAGATAGGGCGCCCACTTTCCATGCTTGTCTGTGATAAGTCCTTGTGCAGAATCATTTGAGTTGGCAATTGTGAGGAGAGGCAAATAGATCTATCTCCGGGCATCCCCATTTCCTTATTCATGCTGAAGACTTGTGGATCCAATTTCCACTCGTGGGGATCCATGGGGTTTCTGCTTAGTTCGTCTGCCAGAGTATTTATCTTTCCTGGCAGGAATTGTGCCTTCAGATGTACTTGGTAAGTCAATGCTGTGCCCCACAAAGTCATGGCTAGTCTGCAAAGGGGGTAAGAATGAGTGTCTCCCTGCTGGTTTATATACCACATGACCGTGGTGTTGTCTGTCTATCAGTAGTTGTCCCGGATGAAGCAGGTCCTTTAAGGCCGTCAGGGCATTCTGAACAGCTAGCATCTCTTTTTGAGTGATATGTAGATGCATTTGGTTTGCGGACCATGTGCCTTGGATACAGCTTACTGCCATGTGGGGCCCCCCCATGCATAATCTGATGCATCTGCTGTTAATGTCTGCCTGGCGGTAAAGTGAATGGCTACCCCTTGTTCTGGTGACAAGACTTCACCACCATTGAAACTCCTGTTGTAGGCAGGGAATGAGGGTAATTATCGTTTCCAGACTGTGGCAATGTTGAGCCCAAACACTTTAGATACCATTGAAGTTTCCTCATATGCAGTCTTGCATATGGAATTAGTAGAATGCAGGATGCCATGAAGCCTAAAGCCTGCAGAATTTTTCTTGCAGACAACTGGGCCTTTGTTGCCAATAGGTTAAAATAGGTAGTCAGTTGTCTTGGTTTGTCTGGTGTGAGATAAGCCATCTGGGCAGTTGTATTTAAGCTTGCACCCAGGAATATTATCTGAGAGGGTACTAGTTTTGATTTCTTTTCATTGACTGTGTACCCTAGGCCTGTTAGAAATAGCTTTACAATCGCCAGATGCTGTAGTAGAATGTCCTTGTTCTCTGCTTGAATGAGGTAGTCGTCTAAGTAAGGATATATTTGCATTCCTCTGTCTGCAGAATGCAATTACTGGTGCCAGGCACTTTGTGAAGACACTGGGCGCAGTAGATAAGCCAAAGGGCAGTGCAGAGAATTGATAATGAGTTGAACCTGCAATGAAACGGAGGTATCTTTTGTCTGATAGGGACATGCAGGTATGCCTCATTTAGGTCTAAAGTTGCAAACCAAGCCTTCTTGCCCAGCATGGGCAGAAGTTGATGTAGAGTCAACATTTTGAATTTTGGCATATCCAGAAATGTGTTTAGAATAGATGGTCCAGTATTGGTCTCATCCTTTCTTGGTACCAAGAAGAGTCTTGAATAAAATCCTTGTCCATGCTCTTGCTTTGGTACTTGTTAAATGGCCCTCATATGTCCATGATGGATGAGACTTGTTTTTGTGCCTCTGCCCATTAATGTTTTGGCAGGTCTGGCCAACCGTTTGTCCTTGGCAGTGTATGGAAGTGAAACTTGTAGCCTTGTGACACTGTCTAAGACCCATTTATCCTGGGTTATTACGTGCCAATTCTGAGAAAAAAGTGCTAGTTTTCCCCCTAAAGGTGCTGCCAGAAGATAAGTGCTTGGTGCAGGCAGGGGGAAGTCATTGGGACTGTTTCCTGTATGGCTGTGATTTGTCTTCTCCACTTTTGGAGGTAGAAGCACCCCATTGTTTAGACCTGTACAAACCTTGGGGCTGGGATCTGCCTCTTGGGCGTCTGTGTCTGCCCCTTTGTGGTCTGACACTGGAAAGGACCAATTCTTTGTAGGCCACTGTCTGCTAAATCTAGGAGGCTGTACCTGTAAGAAATCCTTAACCATTGATTTAGCTTTGTCCTCCATTTTCTTTAACACCTTCTGCTTTAACACCAAACAAGGTAACATGCTGTAATAGAGCATCTAATAATTTTGCTTTGACATGATCAGGCAGATTTTGTTCCTTTAACCAAGCATGCCTTCTGATGACAGAACCCATAACAGCGGCCCTGCAGGAGGCCTTTAAAGAATCAAAACCACATTGCAAAGTATGCTTTCCAGCTTGTTCAGCTGCATGCAATAAATCCTGCATTTCTTTGTTTTCTGCACATTCAGAATTTATCAACATTTTCTGTTTTAGCAGTGACATAATATATTGCTGATATTTGAGCATATGAAACTGACAATTTAAAGCCCTTCTAGCCAAGATAGCTGAAGTGTAAATTTTTCCCCATCTGTGCAATGCCCTAGAATCTCTGTTTGAAGGGGTAGGGTTTTTTTTGCAGTGGAAGCTTTGACCCCTTTGGGACCCTGAGAGAGTGTTTCTGGGTCAGCAGCAGGGTTTTTGAAATGGAATTTATGAGAGTCAGGAACCCTGTTGTACCTGCCCGGCTTAACAGGAGCTGGAGGTAAGGAAACGGGGGTAAGACTGGACTCTGAATATACATCAACAGTGTAACAGGTGGAATAGCTAGGGGCCTGTGTTGTGGTAGTAAAAGGAAGTCTCTGAGCCTTTTCTTAGATTCTGAAAAATCTTGGCTCTCCCAATGAAAATGCTCCCTCATGGTACGCAGGGTTTCCCCAAAAGAGTAATCCTCAGGAGGAGAGGCTGAAGGGATAGATTCTTCAGCATCAGAATCCTCATAGGGAGGAAGAGAGTATTCCTGATCATAAGAGGAATCAGATGAAATGGAAACCTGATCTGAAGATTCATATTCTGTCGCTTGCCAAGGCCTTTTATCAGGTGGGTGATGGGAACCCCTGATCAAAGTAATTATGTCTTCGGCCAATGTGAGCATCTGATTTTTGGGCATGGAGGCCTGTCCAGGAGGCTGTTGCACTTGTTTCTTTGTCTTTAAAGGTGCTTTAGTCTTTGCCTTTGAAGTTTAAGTCACTTTAATGTAAAATTGAGTAGGTCTGAAAACACCCTCAGAAGCTGATGCCTGCTCAGCGGCTCTGGACCCATCTGAGGGACTAGTCTCCGAAGGTCCAATACCTTGAGCTTCCAGCGGCCTAGTCGACTCCACGTGGGAGTCGGTAGCGGCCTGCGGGTACAAAGTAGCGGGCGTCAGGGGCTGCAAAGGCACCTCACTGAGAACCGGCGACTGGCTTAGAAGAAGCCCAGTCGGTTTTGGACCACTGATGCCTGTCCTTTTCTTTGCGTTTCTTGTGAATTCCGGTAGCCGGATGGCTATCCGACGATACTGTATAATTAAATCTTCTGCCAAAATAGTGTAATGCAAAATCGTACCGATGCTTAATAGTGCGTTGGTTAAATCTAGCACAAAACCGACAACTAGCAACGTCATGGTCAGGGCCTAGGGAAGGAATACAGTAAGAGTGAAAGTTCTTATGAGGTATTTGCTTCCCACAAGAAATACAATTATTAACTTTTTCTGACATCGGTCTGGAGCAAGAAAAGTTTCCCCAACAGGGTACTTAGCTTTTAATGAAGACTTCGGATCTGAAATTCGAACACGAAAATCTCAGGAGTCGGCCGACCGGCACTTGTGAGCTGCTTATGCTTTGGGCACCGCGCAGCAAGAAAGACTGAAGAAAATGGTGTCGGCTGCATCTTTTATACCTCTGGCGCACTGACGTCAGGGAAGAGGCGACAGCAACAGACGTCGGACCTAGACTTTGGAATTCAGGCCGACTGAGGGTAGCCTGCCAGCAGGATAACCCAAGTGTAATGACTGCAACAGTGAAACACGAAGAACATCCCGTTTAGTTTTAATTTTCTTCTTTTTGGGAACTTCCAGACAATGAAAGGTGGATGGGCCTGAAGTCGGCCTACACTCCACAAATGTTGGTAGGGACATCATCTCGCACAGTGATATGTAGAATGCCACATGGGCCTTCAGTTACAATGAGCCAAGGTCCCCTCTACATCCAAGATAGATGGATGCATGCACCCCCAGCCCCCCCCCCCTCCGGGCCAACATCGGCATCAGGAGAGACGCCAGGACTAGAGGGAGCAGTAGGTAAATCAGGCCTAGATTTCTTGGCCTTCTTACTTTGCAGCTCAGCTCAACAGCCTGACATACCTTCCATATCGTACGCAAGACATTTAAGGTGCTAATTTCTCAGCTATAAATTTACAGAAGCTGACTTATGCAGGGTCTTGGGAACAAAGGCCTTTCACATAGAGCAAGTAGTATGGTCATGGTCAGTTCCTAGGCAAATTAGACAAAGGTCGTGAAAGTCTATGTGGAATCTGCCTTCCACACTGACACATGCCCTTCCTAGTGGATATGTAACCACACAGTAGCCAAAAGATAAACCTACCGGGGCACTTATCTGAACAAGATTCACAACTTGTCTGATGAGCGACAACCACAGCAGATGATCTGACAAGCAGCAGAAAAGTTCTGAGGTCTGGTACGTGCCGATGTCCACTTTATACCGGATGTAATTTTACAGCAGACAGGATTGTTCTCTTGAGCGGTAGTCGCACATACCTTACAGTAGCACTAGACTTTTGTACACTGGCCAGAAGTATGAATCAGTTGGCAGCACGCTCCCCCATGTTATGAATACTGCAACATATGAATAGGACATGAACCAATATGGCTAAAACTACAGACACTGGTAAGCAAGGTAAAGGTAAATGCACAGCAAAAACAGATGAGTGAGGCAACCAGGAAAATAGGCTATAAAAGTTATCTAGCAGGATGAGCCTGAATGTACGTGTCTGGGGTGCAAACAGACATATGCAAAAAAACGCATGTGAACTACAGAAAACTCTACAGACTACAGGAAAAGTTCCAAATGTATCAGTTACTATCCACTGCCCACAGTACTGGATTAGACAACGGCAAAAAAGTATTCTCTTCAAGAAAGTTGAGAGGAGATGCATACCTGAAAGATAAAAAAAATATTTTGTGGCAGAATTTCTACAGGTTTGTCAGTTTCCTTTCCGTCTCCATTGGGGAGTTATGGGTAAGGCAAGGTGGTTGACTTCCTGAATGCTAATTCTGTTGCAGATTGGCAAATGCATTAACAAGTATCCACGATCTTGCCAGTCCAGCTTTAAGCATTTCTAAAAGTCACCACACAGGTGGAAAAAGAATGCTCAAAAATGCTGTGCAACTGAACATCAACATTTTTCAAACATGGGAAATAGATGGATATTTACATACATGGGTAGGGCCTAAATTGGGGAAGCAGACAAAGGAAAATGACAATAGCCACAGGGAAACAAAACCGGAGGACTGTTTCTAGTCAGAATTTACTACTGGGGTGTGGCATTTAGGAAAAGGGACCCTGTTTATCCGTGTTGGAGACCTGTACTTAGTATATTTGTTCAGATATGAGAAGGGCCAGTCCATCAGCTGCTGCTGTGGCATTGAAGATGAACTAATAACTGACACATTTGATCACAATTACTTCCCCTCCACTTTTTTTTTTTTTTTTTTACATATTCACATTTGACAGCCATAGCTAACTGCACCATGACATATTTTGTAGCACAGCGCCTTAAATGATAGCCCCCTGCACAAGGGCAGTCCATCAATGGATCTCAGGAAATACAGACCCATTAGTCTGACTAGTCCTGTATGCAAAGCCATGGAAAGAATTATCATGGAAATGGAAGGATACAGAAAACCCTTCAAACACTGGATCCAACCCAGTTAGGTTTAGTCAAGTGCAGATCATGCCTTCTCAACCTGGTGTGCTTGCATACGCAGCGACCAGCAGTGGGAGAGAGTACCACTTCGCATCTTGTGTGTTCGTGTTAGTCATGTCGTTTATCTTTAAAAAAAAAATTTCATTTTATTGTTTTGTTTTTCTTCATATTCGTATTTGTGGAGTTAATGTAGATGCACATCAGAGAGGTAAAATACGATATACCACAGAAATGTTGCTGAGATTGAAATGTGCGAATACAGAATTATTCATACCACGGTTACCAAATGACTTTAAAGGAGAACAGCACCCACAGACTCAAAAAACATGTTTATTTCATCATGGTTTGGTGCTTCCTGCATTTTACCACCACTGTGGGACTATTTACAGAAACACAATGGGTACTAGCAAGGCATAAATGGCCATAACTGACTTGCCTTGTACTGGCTATAAACCCTATGAACAGAAGCATGCAAAGCCAATTCCCCTTTTTAAAAACTCGTCCCACTGCAAAATATTGTATAAATATAACAAAAGAAAAAATATTTTCATAAAAGCATGCACTTGTTTCACTGTCAATTAACTAGATGTCAAATAACCATTTTAACATAATCCAGAAAAGTTTCACTTACTGATAAAATCATGCGGTATTTATAATTTGGGAACTCTCGATCACACTTCTCACATCGGTACAACCCATTCTGTTGGTCCAACACCTTTTTGTTGCACTCCGGTGTGGGGCAGGCTTGGTACATGCAATTTTCTTTGCGAAGATATACAACTGTGCCAATGCATGAATAGTAATCGGCCTTAAAAATAAAGTAAATAAAATAAGCAAACCGGAAACAGTCCTTTTAATTTCTTTTCATTCAGTTTCCACATGTTCAGTTCTTGTCTTGTAAATTACTTAATCATATGTTTTACACAGGCTTGCAGTTCAGAAGTTCATCTAAAACTTTACATTCTAGAACTGAAGTAGGAAGTGCAGTAAAACTATTTCTGGCATATCAAAGTAATGTGAAGCATTCACCACAACTGTAATCTTCAAGATGATGATCCTCCAGCATATGCACACTTTGTATTATTAGCATTCCTACAGGTGTCAGGATGAATGATCACAGTGCTACCAGAAAGGCTGAAACACCACTGTACTAGTTCCTGATTTAGCATACGGGAAGTCGAATGCCATTCAATTTTCCCTGATTGCATTCCCTTAAAAATTGTACTGAAGCAGTTTTGGTCCCAAAGAGCGAGTAAAACAAACTCATTTGCTGTAACCCCTAAGGAATCACCGGGGAAAGAAAGTAAACAACCTACCTGATGCAGAAAGTCTACATCTTTGTATCACATACCACTACTCTATGCCCAGACATTCCAAGTAAAAATATGAAAATTAAATATCTAGTATAATCAGACAGGTAAGCACCCATGGAGGGACATGGCTACTGAGATGAATGTGAAAAGAAAAGAACAGTTGGGGTGCCGCAGAGGTTTTTTTTTGGCTACTTTGGCCAGTCATGATCTCCCAGCAATGACCTTTTATTCCCCATTTTGTATGGCTGAAAACCCCCACATAATCTACTTAGGACAAGTCTTTTGAAGCTAGTTTATGGGACAGCAATGAACAGCTACTGGGCAGTTGGCATAACGGCCTGGTGCGAGACTTTTACAACTTCATTCCTTGTCCCTTAGTGAAAGAAATGCAAAAAGAAAGAAAAAGATAAGTACTTGCTTCCACCTAAATTCTTACTTACATCTGAGCTGCCAGCAAAGATTAGCCCCAGACATTTACCATACAGTAATTATTCAAAAGAACCTAGCCACCACCTTCTTGAAAATAAAAAATAGATACAGACTGCTTAGACGCGGTAGTGGTGCTGCGCTAGCGCTGTCGCCTCACAGCAACACGTTGTCTGGTTTGATTCTCAGCTAGAGCATCTTCTGTGTGAAGGCATGCGTGAATGAGCGTGCCTTCGTTGAAGGTTGTGTGTCAGGGATGGTAACTCGGCACGTAAAAATCCACTACCAAACATTAGCGGACGGGAGTTCTGCTGTGGCAGCCCTAACCCGGATAAGCCGAAAGACACAACATACTGATTGCGTAGACCCCTCCCTATTATCTAACATCTCATCTTGAAAGCTGTCAGGGTTACTTCTATGCCTTGAAGACAGCATACTTCAAGCAGGAATGAAAGAAAATGAAATGTTCAGAAGAATTCAAAGAATTTGCAAGTGGTAGCTTTTGCAAATACAAGAGACATTTTCTGTTCCAATTTTTGCCTTCACAAAACCAGGATTTTGAACTATGCCCTTTTCTAAAGGTAGTTTATTTTAATTACTAGTTGCCTGCGGGCATCTATAAACTTTATTCTAAAAAGCAAGCTTGTGCACCAGTAGATGAATAATCACATACAAATGTAGAACTAATGCTGTGTGACTTACTTGAAATGTCACTCTTTGGAAGGCAAGCTCCTGTGAAGAAAGCCTGCAACTCAAATATGAAAAACGCACTACCTGCCAGAGAAATCTGAAGTGTCACATTACAGAAGTTTAGTAGTAGTATCCAAAAATCCCAAAATGATACTGTGCTCTTAAACAGTTTCAAATAAAAGAATGTATGCAAATAAGCTGATTATGGGTTACCCAAACGGAAGAGCATTCCAACCCAAATGGAAAAATCCGAGACCAACACCACATACTCAAGCAGTATAAGCAAGCCCACAGTCAGCTTTTTTTGAAAGTAATCAACTACATAAAATATAGAGAAGTAGCAGACTAGTACACAGTAGTTACAAAGAATGGAGTTACTTGTGGAAATTTTGTGATCTGATCCTGCTATGGTCAAGACAGCAGAAAAAAGGGACAGACATAAATTATCAGAATCAACAAGATTGGTTTCCTTCTTTACGTTTAGTAATACAATGAAGGGCAATGGTGGAAACTCAATTTGAAAAACCCTCTCTGCACTGTACAGTGAATGCATAGTCAGCAGAGCCTTAAAACTATAGGACTAAACATAGCAAAGACTACATGTTTTGGTTCCTATGGAGCAAATATCCAGCTCTTATTGGTACCTCTCCATCTAGGATGCCACAAGTCATATGTGGACCTCCTCCAACTAATCTGAAACACTGTCACAGCCAGAAAGGCTATTAAGGTTTCCAAGTACAGCACCATACTCTCACTCATTTATATGGCCAACCAATTTTCCTGCACTAATGTCTACTGTGCAGTGATGTAAGACTGTCACAGAAAATAATGTTTATCATGGAGTACCCCTGGTATTTTGTAAGCACAGGATGCATATACCCCAGTATTACTACCAGAGCTGCCACTCCTGCTTATATCTCACCTAAGATGAGAGAGATTATACAATTACTACCCCCCTCCCCAAACTCAGTCTGCTCCTTAAGTGCCAGGTTCACTAGAACAATCCAGGCTATGGTCAGGGCTCCTTCCCTCTTCACCAAGAAACCAACTGAGATGCAACAATTGACAGGAAGTGGACAGATTCAAAACTGGTGTGCCTCTGATGAAACATGGATTGCTTATTTCCTGAATCCATTTTCTAATTGCAAATCTGATGCAAATGCCTGCTTCACATGAGAAGCTGTCTCCTGTACTGTACTAAATTTCTCTTCTAGACTTCCATCTAAAAGTTCATAGCTTGCTGGCAAAGCAGAAAACACTTCTCTATGTAGAACATAAATGCAGAGATCCTTTGGATTCATGAAGCAGCCTATTAATGACACTCAAAACCCTGCAGATTCTGACAGATAGCCTCCAAAAGCCTGACAAGCAGATATATTTTAAATGCACATAAGCTCTCCTCTCTTCTGGGGTGGGGGGTCCACTGTATTGTGACATGTCTATTTTGGAATAGAAAGTGTCAATCACTTTGAAGGTATGCCACATAATACCACAATTCCTCAAGTCACAAGTGTCAGAAAGGAGAATGCAGTAAAATACAGAAGTTATGTACCCATCATAATGACCGATCAGGATGAGCAAGTCCATCCTTTCCAATCCTGCCAGTAGGACAAACTGCAGGAGGCTGTCACAGTCAGCTTGTAATCAAACTTCTGCAGGCTACTAAGTCCTTTCCCTTTGCCCACAAGACTATACAAAAAAGCTTCTCCAGATCTCTGCTGTGCTGCTCAAAGCCCAAATACAGTAATAAAAACAAGCAAGCAAAACCCACACAAACCTCTGTCATGAGGAATGGAGAAGGGTGGTATGTTTCCAAAAGTTGGCCGCCTCATCCACATATGCACACAGCTTTTGCCACTGGGGTAAAGAAGGCTTATCTTCACTAACCAGAAGGATAGAGGCCCAAGCTTACCCAGCTGGGAGCTTATTTCAGATGAGTGACTAAAGACCACACTCAAATGACAGCGTTTTGTGAAAGTGCTCACAGAAGCCCATGAAGCAGTCACAAATACTTAATGATGCATTTCTGAAAAAGGTCCGAGATGCAGCCCAAGTTCTAGATGAATGTGATGAAGGTACAGCAAGCAATGCTCTTTCACAGCAGGATTTTATGTAATCAGTAAGCCACTTGAGCAAAACACTTTGGACTCTAGCCTTTTGTTACCAAATGAAATGAACAATGATGCCCATTTGGGTCTGCCCATGAGGAATCTGAGCTGTCTATGAATACTAGTTCGGTGCAACAAGTATTTCCCACACCTAGGAAAATCACAGGCAAATTGACTATGGTTGGTTTTAGTGGCTATGTTAGGTAAAGAATGCTTTTATTTTTATTAATTTGATACAAATACTGGGAAAGTCCAACTGGGTAGCCACCCATTTTCAGCAGAGGCCCGGGGAGAAAAGCTCCAAAGCATTACAAAAAACATTTTAATTTTACAATCATCAAAAATACAAAAAGATCAAATTAATGAAGACAAATGCTACAGTTGTCGCAAGGGATGGCTTACACCTGTCACCACTGGGCTTCCGGATATTGGCTAAGGCTCTTGCCACCCCCATAGTGCCTTTTTTAGGCAAGGCTCAAAAGACAAACCCACCTCCTTAGAAAAGGAAAATGGAAAAAAACTAAGGGTAATGCTGTTCAACGCCAGAAGTCTAAATCTCAAGATGCAGGCACTTGATGCACTCCTCAGTATGGAGAACATAGACGTCTGTGCAGTAACTGAAACCTGGTTCAAGGCTCCTGAGAGCACCCCAGCGCTACCAGGCTATACCTCGTATCATGCTTTTCGGCCCCAAAACCCGGGCCGAACCACAAAGGGAGGGGGAGTGTCCATATTCATCAAGGGCACCCACACCTCCAGGTTAGTAGCAACACATGAAGCATCAGAGACCATACAGGTGTAACTAACCATAGGCAAAACTGCTATACAACTGGTAGCATGTTACAGACCACCCTCCCAATCTCAAGAACCCCACTCAGCCTTCCTGAAGACATTGGAGGATATGAATGTATCACAAAATACCATCATACTGGGAGACTTCAACTACCCAAACATAGATTGGGTACATTATTCTAGCCCTAATACACTAGCCCAAAGGTTCCTGGAATTCATAAATTCAAATGCACTGGAAATAGTCACCTCTCCCACTAGGGGAGATAATATACTAGACCTGATCACAAACATGGGGACAAAATGCTCCACACCGGAAGTATACCCCTCACTAGTGAGATCTGACCACAAACTAATCACCCTGGATATACATATCCCACCTCCACCCCCAGCACAAAAGACCACAGTGAAAAACTTCTCAAAAGCAGACTTCACTCTTCTTAAGACTGAGATGGTATCCTTTAAGCCCACTGTGCCAGTGGATACCACATCCCAACAATGCCGAATCCTTCACAAATGCTTTCTATGGACATCTCCAAGAATGCATGGATCATGCAATCCCAAACAAATCCAAGTCCCTCTCCACCAAAGGTAAGCGTCCTGTCTGGTGGACCTCAGCCATAAACAAACTGTATAACAAAAGAAGGAAGCTACTGCATGCCAGAGCAAAATCCCATGAAGGGAAGACATCTCTGATCAACATTAGCAGAAAACTACGTTCTCTCATAAAAACATCCAAGGCCAACTTTGAGAGAAAAATCGCTAAGGACACTAAAGATAACCACAAAGCCTTCTTCAGTTATGTTAGAAACCTGGGCGGAAACCCTCAGATATGCTCAGAGTTGGTTCACAACAACAAAAAATACACTGAACCCACAGATATTGCCAACATTCTGGCTGACAGGTTCAGTGCAAATTTCTCCCCTCCTTCAACCCCAAAAGAAGAAATACTTATCCCAGCTGAATGTAATCTCCCTGTCATCTCAGATGCCCAAGTGAGAGCCGCCCTAAATAAAGCAAAAAACACAACATCAATGGGACCTGACGGTATCCCGGGTTGCGTGTTACGTGAACTCCAAGAGGAGCTAAACCCACACAAAAATGCTATTTAACCTTAGCCTTACTTCGGGATATGTACCTGAACACTGGCGTACAGCAACAGTGGTCCCACTCCACAAGGGGGGGGGGGGGCCTCTACAGACCCTGGAAACTACCGCCCCATAAGCTTAACCAGCCCGGTCTGCAAAGCTATGGAAAGAATCATTATGGAACTCAAACAGAGACATAGGGGACCTACAGACACTTGACCCCACCCAGTTCAGCTTTGTAAAGGGCAGATCCTGCCTTTTAAACCTGGTTGACTTTGAAACAGTCACTAGAGCCATTGATGAAGGCAAAGCAGTCCATACAGCATACCTGGACTTGGCTAAGGCCTTCGAGACAATACCCCACTCAGGCATCATAGATAAGCTCAACAGCTTAAAAGTAAACCCTTATGTCACTAGATGGGTTGCAAACTGGCTAAAGGACAGAACCCATAAAGTTAAAATCGCTGGAGCAATGTCAGACTCAAAGCCAGTCACAAGTGGTGTCCCACAGGGATCTGTCCTGGGACCCCTCTTGTTCGGCATTTATTTTTCAGATGTTAAAGCCAACATGGGAGGGCTGTGGCTGACAAAGTTCGCAGATGACTGCAAACTAGGCGCCATAGTCGATACACCAGCAGACACATCCTACAAAAAGGCCTCACAGAAACGGACAACTGGTGCCGGAGTCACGGCCTTAAACTAAATGTCAAAAAATGTATAGACATCCCCTTTGGGAAAAACAAAGTACCCACAAATTATCACAGACAGCAACCCACTGAGTACGGAAAAAGCAATCAGAGACCTAGGGACCCAAGTTGACAGCGACCTCTCATTTGACACCCACGTTGCCAAAGTGGTTAGAAAAACATTCTACCTTGCACACATCATGAAGGGATTCACATCCAGATCCAAGGATGTAATTGTACCCCTATATTCCTCCCTCATCAGACCCATGATTGAGTACAATGCCCCATTTGTTATGTACCTCACCCGGCATTTGCAACAGCTGGAGAGACCACAAAAGTACCTCACCAAGAGGATCAAGGGTCTCCAACATATGTCTTATTCTGCCAGACTAAAGAAACTTCAGCTCTATTCAGTAGCATACCGCCTGCTCAGAGGTGATCTCTGCCTGACGTACAAGGCCATGTCCAATCAGGATCTGATGGACATGCTCCACCTCAAAAATCCAAATCCATCAGGACCACGAGAGCTAAAGACTTAAACCTCGGCACAAGTATGAATAGGACATGCTGGAGGGATAGATTCATAACCCAGAGGCTTCCCATGCTTTGGAACAAGATCCCAGTTCGTATTAGGCAGAGCCCCTCACTGACACTCTTCAAGAGAAATCTTGATGAGTGGATGGGAGATCGTAAGTTTACCCCAGGGGTCACATCTGTGTCACTGCTAGACAGGGGCACAGTAAACTAATTCTATTATATAAGGGGACCTTCATTGCGTCACTACTAGACAGAGTCACAGTATTCTAAATGAATTCTGTACATTTTTTGTACCACTTCATGGGGTGGCAAAAGCCACATCACTATGGCTAGGCTTACAAATGCCCCAGGGCAGATAGCCTAGTACTATACTATGAAACTATGTACCCATACATGAACTCATTTAGCAATACCCATATCTATGGGAACATGATAAAATTAAGTATTTAGGAGTATGGAATAAAAGGATTCTGTTATGGCAGCTAAGTATGTTGGAAGAGACTGAATAGATAATACAAAAACAGACAAACTGAAAGCTTTATGGATAGAAATATTTTAGTCCCTTCAGTTTTATATACATGTTAGGCATACATGTTAGGCATATTTTTATCTATCAGAGAAGTTGTAGATCGTAATTAATAATAAGTTGAAGGATTTTATCTGGGAGAATAAAAGGGCAAGGGTCAAATGAGAAGATGATCCTTCCAATAGGAGGAGGAGCTAGGATCATCTGATTTGAAGGGACATTTTTTTTAAAGAAACATTTTTATATTATCACATGACATAGGCAACATTTATATAAATGAAACACATTAACAATTTTAGCAAACATACATCACAATTCATACTGACAATTTTATACATAACTTACAATCCATCCAGTCACTGTCAAACATTACATAGCTCATTCAAGTTATCCTGCCTTCTTTTAAACCTCATTCCTCCTCTGCATGTATTGTTCCCACAATTCCCATTTTTTCCTATGTAATTTGCTCCTACCCCTTTCTAATGATCCCAATTCTAGTTGCTTTATCTCGGTTACTATACTCACTACTTCTAGTAAAGTTGGTTTAGACTGATTTCCATTTTCTAGTAATTGTTTTTTGACAGCCACCATAATTAGACTCAAAGGCCTTACTATGTCTAGGCAATTCCGATACTGTATCTTGGCTCAAAAAATAAATTTCCTTAGTTATACCAATTTGCTCACCCAGTATCTCTTACAGAGCAGTCTGCCAACTCATTACACTCCCAGAAAATATGTCAACAGTTACCTCTTTTTCCCATCACACCTCCACCATTTGCTGTCTACCTGAGGAAAAATTCTTTGGAGTCTGCTTGGGGTGTAAAAATACCTACACTTCCAAGCAAAGATCCTAAATCTTCTGGACGTATATTTGGGAGACATACACATACCCCCCCCCCATTGTTTCTTTGCAAATTCCTTATAAAATCTCTTCCCGTGTTGGCTTCGTTCTTAGAATACTTTTTGCTACTTTATGAATACAATATTTTGCATGGTTATTGTTATTAAAAATCTGCATAAAAAATCCTAGTCTCTCCTTGTTTCTTGAGCTTCCTCCTCGGTTTTATCTTTCCCTTTCACTCTGAATTACAGGTTTCTCTTTGTGCTACGGATAGGAGCCTTAACTGTGCAGCTCTACAATACCCTTTCAAATCGGGCAATCACAAATTGCCTTGTTCAACTGGACGAATTAGCTTATCCCACTTCTCTTGCAGTCTTCCCCTCCCAGCTAAAATTCTTCAGCTCTTTAAGTTGCCATCCACAACTTCTCCTGTGGTTGATAAAAATTTGCCTGACCTGACCATAAAAGTAAAGGGACTAAACATTAACTGCTTGTATCTTGCTATCCATATCACACAGCTTCCAGTGCATCAGGTTTTGTATCATCTGTCTCTTCCCACATATCCAGCGCCACACCAGAATCTTTATTTTTTATTATTTAACATTTGTTGACGGGGAAAGTCTGACTAGGCTCCACAGATCCTGTTTTCAGCGGAGGCCCGGGGAGAAATGCTCCAGAAGCATGTCTTTAGAATGTGGGAGGAAACCGGAGTACCCTGAGGAAACCCACGCGAACGCAGGGAGAACATGCAAACTCCACACAGAAGGCGTCCCAGCAGAGAATCGAACCTGAGAACCTCTTGCTGTGAGGCGACAGCGTTAACCGCTGCACCACTGCGCCACCCTTTTCTAATCCCTACTCCTAAATACTTTACCATAACCCCATAAATATGGAAATGGCTGAATCAATTCATGTGCAGGTACATAATTTACAGCTATTACTTTTGTTTTAGCTTCATTAATTTTGTATCATGAAAAGATATGAAATTGCCTCAAAATGTTCCACAACACAAAGTAAAAGTTGTGTACACTTCACTGTTGCGGTCATCATCGTTGAGTTACCCCTGTCAGGGTAGCTGTCGGCCCGAATACCAGGTGTGTAGTATTTCTGCGTCGGTTGCTGTCACTTCAGGACTGACGTCAGTAGTATAAAGTAAGGCAGCAGACGCCATTACATCAGTTTTTCTTGCCCTGTCTGGAGCCCCCAAGTGGGAGGCAGGATATGGTGGAAGAACCCCACCAATAGAAAGTAAATACCAAAGTTCCTTGTAAGGAGAGAGAGAGAGAGAGGGGGAGGGAAACCAGGACTGCAACAGTGAATACACTAACATCTACATTTATGGTAAGTGTACACAACTGTACTATGTTCTTCGTGTTTCAGTGTTGCAGTCATCACATTTGGGTTGATTCCCAAAGCTGAAGAAAAGGGTGGAGATGGTCAAAAAGACTGGGGGCTGGCTAGGATGCCCTGCAAAGACTGCAGTGGCAAATCTGTCCTGGATTTGGAGAAGAGAGGCAAGTGGTAATGCTTGGTGAAGGTATGAACAGATGTCCATGTTGCAGCCTCCAGGATGCCCCTGGGTTGCTCTTGTAGAGAGAGTCCTGACCCCCCCCCCCCTTAGGGGGAGGTTTCCTGTGTTGCTTATAGCAAAACTGGATGCAGTGCGTTATCCATTTGGAAATTTTTTTTGGATATGACTTTGCCCTCTGCTCCTGCAGCAAAGCTGACTAATTGATCAGTCTTTCTAAATGATTTAATCCTTTCTAGATAGACTCTGAGCTGTCTGTGCACATCTAGAGAGTGCAGTATCCTTTCCCCCTTGTTTTGTGGGCTAGGGAAAAAGGTGGGCAAATGAATTGATTGGCTGAGAGCCACACTGGACACCACTTTTGGCATGAAGGATGGGTTAGCCCTGAGGGAGACCCTGTCAGCATGGAAAATGATGGGCTCTACAGCCATTAGTGCTTGTAGATCGGATCCTCTTCTTGCTGAAGTGATGGCCAGAAGCAAGGCTGTCTTCCATGAGCAAAACTAACTCAGCTGAAGCTGCTGGTTCAAAGGGGGGCAGGGTGAGCTTTTCCAAGACAAAAGTTTAGGTCCCAAGCTGGGGCAGGTGCTCTTCTGGGTGGCCTCAAGTTGCTAGCCCCTCTTAGGAACTTGTTTGACGAGAAGGTGTGAGAAGAGAGGTTGCTCAGTGCTGAAATGAGCAGAGACAGTAGAGGCATGAATTTTAATAGTGGAAAAGGATAGACCACTATGTAGTAGGTCAGCTAGGTAATTCAGGAAGAGAGGTAGGGAGGGCTGTACCATATTGGCTCCCTTAGCCTGGATCCAGGTGCAGAACCTTTTCCATTTGTCAGCATAAGATTTTCTAGTGCTAGGATGTCTGGCCTCGCGTATAACATCTAAACCTGTTTACAGAGATTGGCAGCTTGTACAGTGGTCAGGTAATAAGCCAGGCTGCCAAACTGAGGGTCTGCAATTGGGGATGCATGAATTCTCCTTCCCTTTGGGTCAGGAGTGTTAGGATCTGAGGGAGATGCCATGGTGGCCAGAGGGGACAGGCAGGCGTGGCCAGTCTGGGGCAATCAGGATTGTCCTCTTTTCCTCCCTTATTTTGAGCAGTACCCTGGTAATGAGGTAGTGGGGGAAATGCATAGACCGAGAGGTTGAACCACCGCTTTCCAGGTCCTGCAGTGAGGCTCCCTGGTGCAGAACTTGCTCAGCTGATGGTTGGAATGGGAAGCAGAGAGGTCAACGTTCGGGGTGCCCCATTTTTGAGTTATAAGGGGTGAAGGCTCTTTGGTCTAGCTGCCACTCATGTGGGTCTAGAAGACTTCTGCTTAAGCTGCCAGAGAGTTTAGAGAGCCTGGCAAGAATTGTGTTTAACAGGTGTAGTTGCATGGCTAAGGCTGTACGCCAAAGGGTCATGGCGAGCCTGCTTAGAAGGTAAGAGTGAGTCCCTACCTGCTTTGTTGATGTACCACATCACAGTGGTGTGTTGATCAGTAGAGCCCCTGGGGAGAGAAGGGGTCTGAAAGCTGTGAATGAATGCTGGACAGCCAACATCTTTTTGGTTGATGTGCAGATGTATTTGATGTGGGCTCCACTGGCCCTGTATGCACCTGTTGTCCAGGTGTGCACCCCAGGCATAGTCTGTGGGGAGGGCCTGGGAGGTATGGGGTTGTGAGAAGGGCGGTCCCTTGTTGTGGTAGCATGCTTCTGCCCACCAAAGAAAAT
Organism: Protopterus annectens; assembly: GCF_019279795.1. Taxonomy (NCBI): domain Eukaryota; kingdom Metazoa; phylum Chordata; order Ceratodontiformes; family Protopteridae; genus Protopterus; species Protopterus annectens. The sequence goes on along the minus strand of NC_056747.1, from coordinate 679,735,893 downwards.
CTTTAGACAAGGTATCATTGGTACAAGAGTTTCCAGGTCTTGAGAGTGCTGACACCAAAGTTTTTTTTAGGTACCACTGACGTTTCCTCATATGCAGTCTGGCTTATGGAATGGGTAGAATGCAAGAAGCCATAAACTCCAGAGCTTGCAGGATTTTCCTTGCAGATAACTGGGGTCTGGTGGCTAGTTGAGAGAAATAGGTTGTCGGGTAAATTTTCTTTTCTGGTGCAAGGAATGCCATCTGGGATGCTGTGTCCAGGCTTGCTCCCAGGAATATAATTTTTTGGGTGGGTACCAATTTGGAATTCATTTGGTTGATAGTGTACCCTAGGGAGGTCAGTAGGTCCTTTACAACAGCAAAGCGCTTGAGCAGCTTTTCCTGACTGTCTGCCTGAATTAGGCAGTCTAAGTATGGGTAAATTTGAATATTTCTTTGCCTGCAAAAAGCAATGGGGGAACCAGACATTTTGTGAAAACTCTAGGAGCAGGAAATAAGCCAAAGGGAAGTGCAGAAAACTGAAAGTGCAAGGATCCTGCCCTGAAACAAATATTTCTTGCATGATTCCCTGATTGGGATGTGTAGACAGACCTCTTTTAGGTCTAGGGTGGCTAGCCAAACATCCTTGGAGAGCACAGGTAGTTGCTGGAGGGTGAGCATTTTGAATTTTGGTTATCACCAGAAAGGTTTCTGGCCTCTGCCCACTGTATGGAGGAAGATTTGAGAACCCTTTTGGGGTTGGTAGTGTAGAAACAAATCTGTATCCCTGGGACACTATCTTGAGGACCAGGCGGTCATTGGTAATGGTGGCCCAGGTGCTTACGTAGGAGAGTTTTCCTCCCAAGGGCAAGTGCAGGTGGGCAGAGGGAGGGGGTGGAAGTGGAGAGTCATTGTGAGTTCTCACCATGAGGGGGTGGCTTTGCACTCCCTGTTTTAGAAGTGGAAGTACGCCATTGTTTTGATCTCTGCATTCCCTGTGGCTGTTGTCTGGGGGGGGGGGTCTACTTCCCTGAGGTCTGAACTGAGCTGGAGGGGGCAGGAAAGGACCAATACTTGGAGGGGCAATGCCTACTGAAACTGGGTGGCTGGACCTGCAGAAAATCCTTAACTGTCTGCATAGATTTAGCTTTTTCTTCCATCTTTAAAAACTCTTTTTCTTCCATCTTTAAAAACTCCTCTGCCTTGGCGCTAAATAAGTTGTCTTTGTGCAATAGTTTAGATTTGACATGGTCTGGCAAGGGCTGTTCCTTAAGCAAAGCATGCCTTCTAAGGACAGAACAGGTAACTGTTGCCCTGCAAGATGCTTCTAGGGCATCAAAACCACAGTGTAAGGTGTGCTTAGTTACTTGACTTGCAGAATATCTCTACTCTTATAACTATTTTCTGCCCAAGCAGGAAAATATTTTTTTGTTTGAAGAGTTCCATGGTATGCTGCTGAAATTTTAGCATATGGAACTGACAATTTAGTGCTCTGATAGCAAGAGTAGCAGAGGTGTATACTTTTTTACCCCATCTGTCTAATGCTTGGGAATCCCTTTCTGACGGGGTGGGATTTTTAGCAGAAGTTGCTTTAATTCCTTTAGGCCCTTGGGAGATCACCTCAGAGTCAGCAGTAGGATTTTTGAAAAGAAATTTGTCAGAGTCAGGGACTCTGATAACAGTCAGGTTTCCTGGGAGTAGGAGGAAGGGTGTCAGGAGTCAAACTACATTCCATGAAAACATCATCTACAACATCCAGGACAGGAGGAATTGCCAAGGGTCTGTGCCATGGAAAATCTAAAAATTCAGTGTCTCTCTTTTTAGACTGACTGTAGTCCTGACATTCCCATGGGAAATGCGCCCTTAAAGTATGAAGGGGTTTCCCCAAAGGAAAAATCCTTGGGTGGTGAGGCTGAAGGAATTGATTCCTCTGCAATAGAATCCTCATAAGCAGAGAGTGGATGCATGCCTTCATTATCAGAGACATCGGACTCCTTTTCAGATAAAACTACTGGGGAAAAATCTCTTTTGGAAGGGGTAGCTTGGCTTCCCCTGATCAGCATTATAAGGTCTTCCACCATTTTAGGCATTTGAGACTGAGGCAAGGAAGCAGGTGCCTGAGATGGAGTCAGTTTCTTGGGTGTGGTTCATACCCTGGGCCTTAGAAACTCTGTAGTTTTCGAAAAAAGACGTGAAAGAAGTCGGTTTGTGTTGAGAATCAGTAGTGCAAAATACTTCCTCGGAAGCCAGTGCCTGCTCAGCGGCTCCAGACCCATCCAAGGTAGAGACAGTATACTCTGGTATTCGGGCCGACTGCACGCGGACTATACCCAATAGTCAGGACTGCAGCAATGGAAGACGAAGAACATGTACAGTTGTCTACACTTACCATAAATGTAGATGGAGTGTATTCACTGTTGCAGTCATTACATTTGGGTAATCCTGCTGGCAGGTTGCCCTCAGTCGGCCTGAATTCCAAAGTCTTGAGTCCAAGGCCGGCTGTCGGCTGTTATCTCTTCCTGACGTCAGATTGTCAGGGGTATAAAAGAAGGAGCAGACGCCATTTTCTTCAGTTTTTCTTGTCCCAGAAAAAGGGGTAGCCAATATATATATACATATATATATATATATATATAAATAAATATAAATATATATATATATATATATAATATATAAATATATATATATATAATATATATAAATATATATATATATATATATATATATATATATATATAAATATATATAAATATATATATATATATATAAATATATATATATATATATATATATAAATATAAATATATATATACAAATATATATATATATATATATATTTATATAAATATATATATATATATAAATATAAATATATATAAATATAAATATAAATATATATATATACATATATATATATATATATAAATATATATATATAGAAATATATATATAAATATAAATATATGTATACAAATATATATATATATATATATAAATATAAATATATATATATAAATATATATAAAAATATATATATATATATATAATATAAATATATATATATATATATATATAAATATATATAAATATATATATATAAATATATATATATATATAAATATATATATATATAAATATATATAATATAAATACAAATATACTATAAATATATATATATATATATATATATATATATATAAATATACATACATATAAATATATATATATATATAAATATACATATAAATATATATATATATATATATATAAAAACATATATAAATATATATATATATATATATATATATATATATATATATATATATATATATATATAAATATATATATATATAAATATATATATAAATATAAATATATATATGAATATATATATAAATATATATATAAATATAAATATATATATAAATATAAATATAAAAATATATAAATATATAAATATATATATATAAATATATATATATATAAATATATATATATAAATATAAATATATATATAAATAAATATATAAATATATATATATATATATATATATATATATATATATAATATATGCTGTCCGGTTCAATTCTCAGCTAGAGCGTCTTCTGCGTGGAGGCATGCGTGAATGGGCGTACCTTCGTTGAAGGCTGTGCGTCAGGGCTGGTAACTCGGCACGTAAAAATAGACTACCAATCATTAGCGGACCGGAGTTCCGCTTTGGCGACCTCTAACCGGAAAAAGCCAAAAGACACAAACAAACATGCACCAATATAAACTTCACCTTCATCTACAACCAAATACACCACATAGGTTGTATAAATCAGAGAAGGAAAGAAGTTTCAGCAGAAAAAAGGGGTATGGCAGGTGGGTAACCTGGACTGCAACAGTGAATACACTTGAACATCTACATTTATGGTAAGTGTACACAACTGTACTATGTTCTTAGTGTTTCAATGTTGCAGTCATTAAATTTGGTAGAGTCCCAAAGCTATGGTTGGGAGGCTGGAGCTAAACAGAATTAGGAGTGGCTATGAGGCCCTACAGAACTGTAGTGGCAAAGTCTGCCCTGGATTTAGAGTAGTGTGGCAGATGATGGTGCTTTGTAAAAACGTGCACTGAACTCCAAGTAGCAGCCTCTAAAATGTCTTTGGTTGGTACTCCCCCGAGAAAGGCTGCTGAAGTGGCTGCAGCTCTGGTTGAATGTGGCCTAATGCCCTTAGGCACTGGCTTGCCATGTTGAAAATAGCAGAAACGAATGCGGTGGCCTATCTACTTTGAAATAGTCTGCTTTGAGATGGCCTTTCCTTGTGATCCTGCAGCATATGCCACTAGTAATTGCTCTGTCTTCCTGAAAGCTTTGGTTCTAGCCAAGTAGAATCTAAGCTGTCTGTGTATGACTAAGGAACACAGAATGTTCTCCCCCTTGTTCTGTGGATTTGGATAAAAAGTTGGCAGATGAATGGTTTGGTTAAGAGCCACACTGGACACCACTTTAGGCATAAATGTCGGGTTTGTCCTCAAAGAAACCCTGTCTGGATAAAACATGATAAAAGGTTCCACAGCCATGAGTGCCTGTAGCTCTGAAACTCGTCTTGCAGAAGTTATTGCTAGGAGCAGAGCTGTTTTCCAAGATAAAAACTTTATATCAGCAGTAGCAGCTGGCTCAAAAGGAGGCAGGGTGAGTTTTTCCAAGACATAGTTGAGGTCCCATGCAGGTATTGTTAATCTCCTTGGAGGCCTTACATTTTTGGCTCCTCTGAGGTACTGCTTTAATAAAGGATGAGAAAAGATTGGTGGCTCTGTACTGTAATGAGCCGAAATGGCAGAGGCATGAATTTTAATTGATGAAAAAGATAGGTCTTTGTCCAGCATCTCAGTTAAATATTGCAAAATCTGAGGAATATTTAGTACAGCTGCATCAGCTCCTTGTGGCTGGTTCCAAGCACAGAATCTCTTCCATTTTCCAGCATAAGATTTTCTAGTACTAGACCTTCTGGCTTCCAAAATGACATCCATCACAGCTTTACTGAGAGGTGCGTTTTGTATGATTACATTATCCGCCATGCTGCCAGGTTTAAAGTCCCGAGTTGGCTGTGCAGGATGATTGTTTTGCTGGGACAGTAGATGGGGTATTTGAGGTAAGGTCCAAGCTGAGCAATGAGAAATTCCTTAGGACTGGATACCAGTACTGGCGGAGCCAGTCTGGGGCAATCAGCATCATCTTTGGCTTCTCCTGTCTGACCTTTAGGAGTACCTTAGGGAGGAGTGGCAGTGGGGGAAAGGCATATACTGATAGTTTTTTTCCAGCTGAAAGACAGGGCGTCCATTTTCCATGCTTGTCTGTGTTAAGTCCATGTGCAGAATCTTTTTAGTTGGTAGTTGTGAGGGGAGGCAAACAGATCTATGTCCGGGCATCCCCATTTCCTTGTTATGCTGAAGACTTGTGGATCCAGCTGCCACTCATGGGGATCCATGAGGTTTCTGCTTAGTTCGTTTGCCAGAGTATTTTCCTTTCCTGGCAGGAATTGTGCCTGCAGATGCACTTTGTAAGTCAATGCTATGTCCCACAAAGTCATGGCTAGTCTGCAAAGGGGGTAAGAATGGGTGCCCCCCCCCCGCTTGTTTATATACCACATGACCATGGTGTTCTGTCTTTATCAATAGTTGTCCCGGATGAAGTAGGTCCTTGAAGGCTGTCAGGGCATTTCTTAACAGCTAGAACCTCTTTTTGATTGACATGTAGATGCATTTGGTTTGAGGACCATGTGACCTGAATGCAACTTCCTGTCATGTAACCCCCCCCCCCAGGCATAATCTGATGCATCCGTTGTTAGTGTATGCCTGACTGGGGGTAATGTGAATGGCTGTCCCTTGTTCTGGTGACAGTCCTTCGAGCACCATTGAAACTCCTGTTGCAGGTAGGGAATGAGAGTAATCATTGCCTCCAGGCTGTGGCAATGTTGAGTCCAAACACTTTTTAGGTACCATTGAAGTTTCCTCATACGCAGTCTTGCATATGGAATTAGTAGAATGCAGGATGCCATGAAGCCCAAAGCCGGCTGAATTTTTATAATGGGCCTTTGTTGCCAACATCTTGAAACAGGTAGTCAGTTGCCTTTTTTCGTCTGGTGTGAGATAAGCCATCTGGGCAGTTGTATTTAAGCTTGCACCCAGGAATATTATCTCGAGTGGGTACTAGTTTTGATTTCTTTTCGTTGACTGCATACCCTAGGCATGTTAGAAGTCTTTTCACAAATGCCAGATGCTGTATAAGAATGTCCTTGTTCTCTGCTTGAATTAGACAGTCGTCCAAGTAAGGATATATTTGTATTCCTCTTTGTCTGCAGAATGCAAATACTGGTGCCAGGTACTTTGTAAAGACCCTGGGTGCAGTAGATAAGCCAAAGGGCAGTGCAGAGAATTGGTAATGCATTGAGCCAGCCTTGAATCGGAGGTATCTTCTGCATGATTGTCTGATTGGAACATGCAAGTATACCTCTTAGGTCTAAAGTCACAAGCCAAGCATTCTTGCCCAGCATGGGCAGAAGCTGCTGCAAAGTTAACATTTTGAATTTTGGTATATCCAGGAATGTGTTCAGAATAGATAGGTCCAGTATTGGTATCCAGGCCTCGTCCTTTCTGGGTACCAAGAACAGTCTTGAGTAAAATCCTTGTCCCTGCTCTTGCTCTGGTACTTGTTGAATGGCCCCCATGTCCATGAGGGATGAGACTTGTTTTTGTGCCTCTGCCCACTGATTTTTTGGCAGATCTGGCCAGCCTTTTGACTTTGGCAGGGTATGGAAATGGAACTTGTAGCCTTGTGACACTGTTTAGAACGCATTTGTTCTGGGTTATAATGTGCCAATTTTGAGAAACAAGTGCTAATTTTCCTCCTAAGGGTGCTGCCAGGAGATAAGTGCTTGGTGCAGTCATTGGGACAGTTTTCTGTAAGGTTGTGATTGGTCTTCTCCAACTTTGGAGGTAGAAGCACCCCATTGCTTTGACCTGTATGAACCTTACGCCTGGGATCTGCCTCTAGGGCATCTGGATCTGCCCCTTTGAGGTCTGACACAGGAAAGGACCAATTCTTTGTAGGCCAGTGTCTACTAAACCTAGGTGGCTGTACTTGTTTGCATAGATTTAGCTTTGTCCTACATTTTCTTTAACACCTCTTCTGCCTTGACACCAAACAAAGTATCATGCTGTAAAGGTGCATCTAATAATTTAACTTTCACATGATCAGGCAGATTTTATTCCTTTAACCAAGCATGCCTCCTAATTACAGAACCCGTAACTGCGGCCCTGCAGGAGGCCTCCAAAGAATCAAAACCACATTTCAAAGTATGCTTTCCAACTTGTTCAGCTACATGCAATAAATCCTGCATTTCCTTGTTTTCTGCACATTCGGAGTTTAACAACATTTTCTGTTTAAGCAATGCCATGACATGTTGCTGATATTTGAGCATATGAAACTGACAGTTTAAGGCTCTTATAGCCAAGGTAGCAGATGTGTAAACCTTTTTTCCCCATCTATCCAGTGCCCTATAATCCCTGTCAGAGGGGGTAGGGGGGTTTGCAGCAAAGCCTCAACTCCTTTGGGACCCTGTGAAATAGTCTGGGTCTGCAGCAGGGTTTTTAAAAAGGAATTTATGAGAGTCAGGAACCCTGTAATATCTATTAGGCTTAACAGGATCTGGAGGGTAAGGAGTCACGGGTAAGACTAGACTCAGAAATCACATCTACAATGTCTAACAGGTGGATTGGCTAGAGGCCTGTGTTGAGGAAGTAAAAAATCTGAGCCTCTTTTTAGATTCTGAAAAATCTTGGCTCTCCCAGTAGAAATGCTCCCTCATGGTATGCAAAGTTTCCCCAAAAGAATAGTCCTCTGGAGAAGATGAAGGTATAGATTCTTCAGCATCAGAATCTTCATGGGGGGAAGAGAATATTCCTAATCAGAAGAAATAGAAACCTGATCTGAAGATTCATAGTCAGTCTCTTGCCTAGGCCTCTTATCAGGAGGGGGATGGGAACCCCTGATCAAGGTAATCAAGTCTTCAGCCATTTTGAACATCTGTTTGGGCATAGAGGCCTGTCCACGTGGCTCTTTAGTTTGTTTCTTTGCTTTAGAAGGTGCTTTATAGTCTTTGCCTTTGAAGCTGAAGTCTGTTTAATGTAAAGATGTTTAGGTCTGAATACACCCCTCAGAAGCCGGTGCCTGCTCAGTGGCTCCGGGACCCATCTGAGGGAATAGTATCAGAGGCTCCAATAACTCGAGTTTCCAGCGGCATGGCAGACTCCACGTGGGAGTTGGTAGCGGCCTGCGACTCTAAAGTAGTGGGCATCAGGGGCTGCAAAAGCACCTCATTGAGAACCGGTGACTGGCTTAGGAGAAGCTCCATCGGTTTTGGGCCTCGGTTGTTTCTCTCTCTCCTTTTCTTTGCGTTTTTTTGTGAACTCTGGTAGTCGGATGGCTATCAGACAATATTTCTGGATAATTAAACCAGTGTCCAAAATAGTTTAAAGCAAAATCATACAGACGCTTAATACTGCGTTGGTTAAATCTAGCACAAAACCGACAACCAGAAACGTTGTGATCAGGGCCTAGGCAAGGAATACAGTAAGAATGAAAGTCCTTATGAGGTATTTGCTTTCCACAAGAAATACAATTTACTTTTTCTGACATCGGTCTGGAGCAAGAAAAAAAGTTTCCCCAACGGGGTACTTGGCTTTATTGAAGACTTCGGATCTGAAATTCGAACACGAAAATCTCAGGAGTCTGCCGACCAGCACTTTCGAACCGCTTCTGCTTCGGGCACCGTGCGGCAAAAAAGACTGAAGAAAATGGCTTCTGCTCCTTTTATACCCCTGACGTCAGGGAAGGGGTGACAGCAGCCGACGCAGGACCCATGACTTTGGAATTCAGGCCAAGTGAGGGCAACCTGCCAGCAGGATTACCCAAATGTAATGACTGCAACAGTGAAACATGAACATCCACAGGATCCTTTACTCGATGAGTTTTGTAGTATACCGGACTCCGAAAGTGTCTCTTTAGCGGCCTGCGAATCCAAGAAGTGGGCATCAGAGGCTGCGAATGCACCTCACTGAGGATCGGAGAACTGACGATTAGCTTAATGGAAGCGTCTGTACGTTTGGACTTGTGTGGTCTCTGTCTTTATCCTTACGTTTTTCAGAATATCTGTCGGATGGCTTACTAAAGCCATATTAGAAATACAGGACTGACAGCGAAAATATCTAGCTACAATAAAGGCCTGACAACGTATAGTTCTCATGGTGAACAAAGCACAAAAGCGACAGTGGGGGATGTCATGGTCTGGGCCTAAGCAAGTGACGAAGTAAGAATGAAAGTCTTGGTGTGGTATTTGCTTTCCACAGGCGAGACGATTGTTAACTTTTTCTGACATTGATTAGAACAAGAAAAAGGATCTCCAATGGGGTACTTGGCTTTAGAAGACTTCAACTTCAATTAGGAAAACGAAAAGTCAGGCAGAGGCCGACTGGCACCCTGCTTCAGGCTCCTCAGCAAGAAAGACTGATGTAATGGCATCGGCTGCCTTACTTTATACTACTGATGACCTGACGTCAGTCCTGAAGTGACAGCAACAGACGCAGAAATACTACGCCTCTTATTCGGGCTGACTGAGGGCAACCCTGGCAGGGATAACCCAAATGTGATGACTGCAACAGTAAAACACAAAACATTTATTCTTTTCTGGTTTTATCCAATATAAAATATCTGCAAATACAGCCAGCTTTTCTTTACTACCACACCAGTTACATCCTTGAATTTCTAGTCTCTTATTTTCTTTGCCAATGGTTCTAAATATAATGGAAATAAAGGGGAAAGAGGACACCCCTGCCTGGTTCTGCTGCTCATACAGAAATTATCAGAAAGGAACCCACCCACTTTAATTTTTGCATCTGATCCCTCAACCTCCTAATCAACCTTACAATTTGATCAGGGAATGCAAATGCTTCCATTGCCCTGCTCATAAACTATCAAGCTTACTCTGTCAAATGCTTTTTCTGTATCAAGACCCACCACCAACAGTGGTATTTTCATTCTTACATTCAGCTTCCCTCTGGATCATCAATGTTCTGTTAATGTCAAATGTTTGCCACCCCTCCACAAAGCCACACTGGTCCATGTCTAGCAATGTTGGCAATACCTTTGTCATTCTTTTAGCCATGGATAGACCCACTTTATAATCTTGGTTTAGGATTGAAATATGCCTGTATGAAGCTGGATCTGATGAGTCTTTACCCTCTTTAGGTATTACAGCCACCACTGCTTTCTTCCAGGATGCTGATGCTTCTACTCCGTTTTTCCCCCTCCTAACTTCCAAACTTTCACATGTTTGATTCCATCAGTTTTCCTAATATAAGTGTAAGTCTATAGCCTAACAACATGTATATTTTACAAGGTGTTACATATGCCTATGATTACAATATTTATAGAATTGTATTTAAAATTAATATTTTACCTATTTTTAATATTGATATATATTTTAATTTTTAATAATTTTTATTTCTCTATATATTTACACATATTTTACATTTACATCAATTGACACTTACAATATCATATATCAAAGGAAATATGAAGTTTCATATTACACATTATATATTTATATAATAAATGTGTTTTCTTTAATATAACTATATATGTATAACAGCAAGCAATGGATTTGTTGCTTTAAGTGTTTTAAGCATTCTGATGAATTTCATGTGATGAATTAAAGATTCAATTAAGTTGTAGTTAATTGGTTTGTTTGTAATATATAAAGGAAGTTAGAATAGCAGTATTTTTAAGTCTGAAGAAGCGTTCCTGTAACGTGAAAGCGCTTACTACTCTTTTACTGCAGTTTGTGTCTCGAATAAAGTATTGTTGGTTTTCTTCTTATTGCTGTGGTGAGCCTCGTTTAGTTCTTTTTGGATATTCCACAGGAATACCATGTATTCCTGGGGATTTTATTATTGATTGGTTATGCATCAACGATTATCTCCTCCTATCCTTACCAAGTAATTGAGCCTCATTACCTCTAAACTCGGCATATTTATTTTATAAACATTTCCATTTCTACCTTTTCTTGATCTCCATTTTTATCCGCTTTATACAGACTTTCATAACATTTCTGAACTATTTGTAGTACCTCTACAAGATCTCAATCTTCCTCATTATACACTTCCTAAGCTTGGTGAAAACCCTTTCTACTTTCCTTTGCCCACGTTTTTGTGCTACCAGTTTGTGCTCTGGCATTATCAAAAAACTGCTTAACGGCAATCTTTCTATACTCCTGCACATTAGGGGTAATCTTTTTTCTGCTCAGCATTCTGCAATTGCTCTTCTTGCTCTGAGAGATTCCGCCTATTCTTCAATACTTTAACCATTATCAGTCCCTCTAAATATCTCTTGCTGCTTCTTAACCCCCTCTTTTTATTTCAACCCTATAAACTCCACTTTAGTTTTCTCACTCCCTAGCTATATTTTCAGAAGAAATGTCTGTTTTCTAATAACTCCAGAATATCTTTCGCTAACCATTCCTTAAATTCCTCCTTTTCCAAATAGGTGGGAAAGCTCCAGTGTCTCATTTTTATTTCATTACCCTGCGTTTTTATTTTAATTATTGGCACACTATCTAAAATAGTCACTGGATGCATATCACAACTTTTGCACGTTTCTGCGAAATGTAAGGACTGTCTAGCTTAGCCCAGTTTCTGTATCTTGAGGAATATGTAAATTCACTCTGAACTACTTAATTCACAGCTTCCATGCCAAATATTTTCATCATTTTCTTTAAAAATCTACCTTCCTTTGTATATTTTCCCTTTTGGAACCCCTAGACACCATCTCTGCAAATCATATTCCAGTCCCCACCTACAAGTAATATTCCCCGTTAAAAACTGATAATTTCAAACCAGAATTTTCTTAAGTTCCGTTTTAGATGAAATATAAATGCCAGTAGCCCCTTTATAATGCTGGATATGTAGTACTATCACTACTGGCGCTCCTCTTGCAATTACTAAAGTACTCATCTTTTCCTTTTTCCCAGGTACTCTGCTGAATAACCGTCCTGAAAGCCTAAAATGTATACGTTCAGTTCTTTATAAATTAGTCTCCTGTAGCAGAGCTTTTTTATGACCTATCTTTTTATAGTTCACTATTTCTTTTTTGTATACATCTGTGAGACCATTCACATTTAAAAATATTAAAAAGGTTATTATAAGGGTTATAGTGGCTACAGCTAGAACTGTAATTTTTCCCACCCACCTTCCCTAGTGTTGTGGTGTTCTTATACTTTGGTGGCTTTGCAGTTGCCCACTCATACTGTATATTTGATCTGTGACATTCCTCCCTGTCTAGTCTCATTAGTTCATTCAATCTAAGAGAGAACATTTGTTAAGGCCAACCCACTCAGATTCTTAACGTTGAATTAACTTCTTTTCCAGCTTTCTCCATTTCCACATTTACTGAAAAAAAAAAAAAATTCTAAGCTCGCTTCCCCACTTTCCTGTGGCAGGCCTTGTCCAGATATGGATTTGCTGTGTCCAGGACTATTTGTGAGCTCCTGAGCCCCCCTCCCACTTAACAAGGGTTAAACTATTCCTGGCGCCATAAAGTCTGTTCTTCACATTTTCCCTTGCAACTAGCCAGCTTTTATGTTTTAGCACTCAAATCAGTTTCTTTGAGCTCAGCACTTGTTCAGAACTCATTGTAAGCACTAAATAAGTTAAAAATTACTACAGCACTCAACTTCCCTCACTTGTCTAGAGGAAAACAGTTTTTAGTACTTAAGCACCTATTCAGACATGTCTAAAGGTCAGCTCCCAATGTTTTCTCCTGTCTACCTGATGAATCTGGGCATCTTGGGACAATGCAGCAATTGCCTCATGTACACAGACAACCCTCTCCCTCCTACCACCCAACACTATGACCTGTGAGAGATGCACTTATATAGCCAAACTGGAAGCAAAGCTCTCTTCAACGAAGACTGGATTAGACAGTCAAGAGGAGAAGGTAAACACTTGCACCGCACCACACATCATAGTCTCTCAAAACCACCACCAAAACACACACACAAGCACAAAACACACACCTACATTCGTGGAGGCTCTCAGTAATAACCTGCCCAGACACCTCCAAAGCAGCAATACAAGCAACCTCCACCCCCGAACACACCCCAAATGACACAGCCCACATACTCAGTGTGCCCCTCAACTACAGCCCATAAGGCATAACATACCCAACACTCTAGTCATAGGCGACTCTATAGTCAGGCATACTGATGTTCCACTCACCAGGCTAAACAAGGAAAAAGTTAGTCAGCTGCCAGGATCCGCCACAACGCATGCACTCGCGTCTCTCCAGAACAAGTACAAATATGACTCTGTCATTGTCCATGTTGGTGTGAATGACCCGAGACGTACCTCCCTGGACTACATGGAGAGACACGGAGGAGCTCTCAGATACTGTAGCCCAGGCAGATATGACCTAGCCCTGAGTAGCATCCTGCCATCACCCAGAATGATACCACAGTACAAGGACAAAATGATTGACTACATTGGTTAAGCTTCTGGTGTTATTCTAAGGAAATCCAGTATCTGTCTGACCACGCTGCTTTGCCAGAGATGGCCTGCACCTGTCACCCTTGGGATTCCGGATACTGGCTAAGGCTCTTGCCACCCCTATAGAGCCTTTTTTAGGAAAGGTTCAAATGACAAATTCACTACCGTAACAGGTACAAGCAAGCAAAATCTGAGGGTAATGCTACTCAATGCTAGAAGTCTAAACCTCAAAATGCACTCACTCGAGGCACTCCTTAAAATGGAGAACATTGACATCTGTGCAGTGATGGAGACCTGGTTCAAAGCTCCAGAGAGCACCCCTGCATTACCAGGATATAATTCATACCACACCTATCGGCCACTAAACCCGGACCGAAACACTAAAGGTGGAGGCGTGTCCATATTCATTAAGGATAGCCACACCTCCAAGCTAGTTGCTCAGTATAATGCATCCAAGATTATCCAAGTTCAACTAACTCTGGGCAAAACTGCAATCCAGACTGTAGCTTGCTACAGACCCCCCCACCATGCCCCAGGATACCCACTCCTCTTTTATGATACACTGGAAAATATTAAGATACAACCCAACACACTAATAATGGGCGATTTCAACTACCCTACCATTAACTAGGAAAACTACTCGTGTACCAACTCTTTTCCTCAACGTTTTCGGGAAATCAATTCCAACACCTTGGATCTACTTATCCACACCACCACCAGGGGCAGCAATATCCTAGACCTGGTCATCACCAACTTGGGTGACTGGTGTTCCACACCAGAGGTCAGCTCCTCAGTCAGATCGGACCACAAGCTAATCACCCTAGACATCCACATCCCGCTCCCACCCCCATTAGGAAAACCGTAAAAAATTTCTCCAAAGCCAACTTCACACTTACGACAGAAGTGGCAAACTTCACGACACCCATGCAGATGGACAATAGAGTTACGACTTTATAAGCACTTAGAGTGCATGGATCGTGCTATCCCTAACAGAACCAAGATGCTATCCTCCAAAAAAAGGAAGCCAATCTGGTGGTCGTCTGCCATAAACAAACTCTACAACAGAAGAAAGAAACTGCTGCAAGAGTGTAAAATCCCACGATTGGAGGAACACTGCCTCAGTAAGAAGCTCAGATCCCTCAATCCTCCAAAGCTAGTTATGAAAACAAAATAGCCACCGATTCTAAAGACAACCACAAAGCATTCTATAGCTATGTCAAGAATCTCAATGGCAACACACAGATCTGCTCTCAGTTACAGCACAATGACACTAAACATACAGAACCAACTGATATTGCCAACATCCTGGCAAACAGGTATAGTGCTAACTTTACCCCCCTCACCCCCTAAAGGGCCCATCTTTATATGGGAAGAATGCAAAGTTCCTGTAATCACGGCTGCACAGGTAAAAACCTCTCTCCAAAGCAAAGAACACAGCATCCATGGGACCTGACAACATCCCAGGCTGCCTTCTACACGAACTACAGAATGAACTGGCACCTTGCCTAAGTACCATATTCAATCATAGCCTCACCTCAGGCTTTGTGCCCATTGAATGGCGCACCGCGACGGTTATCCCACTCCACAAAGGGGGTGCCACAACATATCCTGGGACCTACCGCCCCATTAGCCTGACGAGCCTGGTCTGCAAGGCCATGGAATGTATCATGGAACTCGTAAACAAAGACAGTGGAGATCTCCAAACTCTGGACCCCACACAGTTCAGGTTTGTAAAAGGCAGATCTCTCCCCTAAACCTGATAGACTTCTTTGAAGTAGTCAAAGCCATAGATGAGGGTATGGTTAGTTCACACAGCCTATCTAGATCTTGCCAAGGCATTCAACATCATCCCCCACTCTGGAATTATAGATAAACTCACTAAACTAGGTATAAATCCCTGTGTCACAAGATGGGTTGCCAACTGGCTTATTGACAGAACCCACACTGTGAAAGTAGCAGACTCCAAATCAAACTTCAGACCAGTGACAAGTGGAGTACCACAGGGTTCAGGCCTGGATCCTCTCCTGTTTGGTATCTACTTCTCTGAAGTACAGGCTAACACAAGGTCTTTGGCTAACTAAATTTGCAGATGACTGCAAACTAGGAGCCATGATCAAAACTCCTAACGATGTGGACATCCTACAAAAGAGCCTCACTGAGACAGATGCCTGGTGTGAAAGCCATGGTCTCCAGCTCAATGCCAAAAAGTGCATTGTCATCCCCTTTGGTAAAAACTCTGTACCCATGAACTACCACATAGGCGGTAGTATACTTAACACCTAAAGTGTGATAAGAGACCTTGGGACACAGGTGGACAGTAGTCTCCTTTGATAATCACTGCCACAGTGGTCAGGAAATCCTTCTACGTGGCACACCTCATCACAAAAGGTTTCTCATCCAGAAAAAAAAGGTTTCTCATCCAGAAAAAAAAGAGGTCATTCCCCTCTACTCATTAGACCCATTAGAGTACAACGCCCCTTTTGGTATGCATCTCACAAGACATCTACAACTGGAAAGGCCGCAAAAATACCTCACAAAGAGGATTACTGGCCTCAAAAGATGCCTTACGCAGAGAGTTTCAAAAAACTCTAGCTTTACTCAGTCGCACATCGCCTACTCAGAGGTGATCTCTGCCGAACATACAAAGCTATGTCAAACCCAGAGCTGTTGGACATGCTCCACCTAAAGAAATCCCAATCCCTCCGAGCTACACGCTCTAGGGACCTAAACCTTGTCACCACAATAAACAGAACATGCTGGAGGGATACATTCCTGTCCCAGAGACTTCCCATACTCTGGAACAGACTACCTATGTCAAACAGAGCTCCTCATTAGCACTCAAGAAAAATCTTGATGATTGGATGGGTAATAGGAAATTCACCCCGGGGATTACTTCTGTGGTTCTGCTCGACAGGGGCACAGGAAAATAATTTTCTTGGGTGGCAAAAGCCAGTGTACCTTTTTGGCTAGGCTTGTATAGGTCCTAGGGCCAATAGCCTAGTACCTACCTATGAACCTATTATGTTAAAAAGTTTATTCCCACCTTTTATTTGCAACAGCTTATTTGCAAAGTATCTAGTTCCAGCTTTTGTGTTACATGCACATACTAATGTTGGTCGGGTTCGCATTTTATACAGTTCCTTGTCACATCCATTTGAGCTTATGTCACATCTTACAACTTTTATTTTATTGAAATCCCTCAAACAAATACACCCCATAAATCTATTAACTTAATACTAAAACACAACTATGTACATCTTCAAATACTGAAGTTTAACCTTCCTAACAGGAACAATCGCTGCAAAATGACAGCCACTCTCAGACTTGGATTAATCTAAAAGGAAGATACAGTCATGTGCTTCTACTACGTGCTGTCTGGTTTTGTCTTGTCTTTATTGCTCTACCAGAATGAGCTCTTAGCCAATGAAAGGAAGACATTACAAGTAATCTCAATGCAAGTATTTTGTATTTATTGCTCTTTATCAGATGGTCTCCACTGAGAAATGAAAACCAGACAGTTACTTCTACAAATATTTGCTAGAAGACAGCTTTATTATATTCAATGATCTTTTTTATTCGCTTTCTCTTAAAACTTGTTACTAGATGAAGCTAAGAGCCCTAACCCAATCATTCCTCTATGCAAGATGTTTTTTCATTGCATTGCCTAAATTTCTTAGAGAAAGTGAAAAAAAAATAGGGGCATCTGTTTACTTCAGTATCCCCTATTTCCCCTATTACACTTGGAAGTAACTAAGGAAATTACTTTATAGCATGCAGATATCATGCACTACATAAACATTACTGTTAAAAAGTTATGCCTTTACCATTAATAGTCCATATGTGTTGTCTATCTTCATTTCATTCTTGATGACCGGGAGTCTATTCCAACCCCTCGGAACTGGCTCAGCCATTATACAGCTCTTGCCAGCCAAAAAACTCTTTAGCTAAGACTCTATCCATAATGCCTCTCTGTATTACCGCAGATAAAGTTTGCAGCCAAAGTATAGAAGGATAACAGAAGCCATGTCTAAGGTGAAACCTAAAAACTCCCAGAACAAGTGTCCAAACCTCCAGAAGTCCTTAGGAAGGGGCAGGAGGGTGGGATGCCAAGAATGAATGAAGATTGACAACATAGATGGAACGTTATGGTAAGGACACAAGTTCTTTATCTGATGCAGTCTATCTTCATTCATTTATGATGAATGGGACAGAGTCCCCAGCTACTTTAGGTCCTCATTGGCCCTATGTAAGGCTATTCCTGAGCACCATACAGCTGAAAGATGCTTGTCCCCTGGAGGCAATATCCAATTTGTAATGAGTGATCAAGGTATGGAGAGTGGCCCACATTGTGGCTGCACATGCTTCTTCCATTGAAGCCTTGGAATGGATAACAGCTGAAGTGAATACAGATCTGGTGGAATGTACCTTAACAGGTGCAGGCAACTTGAGGTTATTATGATTGCACATGAAGGTAACAATCCCCAAGCCATTCTGATAAGTTAACCTTCGAGACAGGTTTACCCAAAATTGAACCTGAAGAGATGCAAATAATTGATCTGATTTTCTAGACTGCTTGGTTCTGTCAAGACCGAAACAACTGTCTGAACATCTAGCAAATGCAAGCAATATTCAACTTTATTTGAAAATTTTGGAAAGAAGACTGGCAAATCAATAGTCTGGTAAATACTAGATTCTGAGACCACTTTAGGTAGAAAAGGACTGGTTCTTTATGACACCCTATCCTTATGAAAAATCATACAAGGATGTTTCATACAAAGCCTGCAATTCCAAAGCTCTCCTGGCAGAAGTGATGGCCACCAGAAAGTTTTCCACGACAGGAACTTGAGATCGCAAGTAGCTGCTGGCTCAAAGGGCTAAAGATTGCAGTACTACGGTCAAATCCCATGGAGCTATAGGATCCTTGAATGGGGGCCTTTAGACATAAAGCACCCTTTTAAGAAAGATTTTGCATAAATGGTGGGAAATCAAGGTATGATCATCAAACCCAATGTGGAAAAAGGAAACTGCTGCTAATTGCACTTTGTTGGTGGAAGCAGAAACTCCTTGCTCAAAAAGTGAAGCCAGATTATCACTTTGCTTCTCAATCTTTGGGCTATCTTCAAGAAAAGGGGGAATGAGGGGGATTGGGGAGGCATAAAGTAGTCCCAGGGGCCAATCGAGGATTGCTTCTCTTGGGGAATCCCCCTGCAAGGGAATTGGGGCAAAAATAGCTGCTCCATTTGTTTATCAGGAAATCAAAGATTGCAGCAAGGCTGGCCCCAGCAGAAAATGTTTTGTTATCTTGGGATTGAGAGACTACCAGACTATTGATTTGCCCTCTGAAAAACAAAAAAATCTTGCTTTCCCCCCACTTTTCTGAGATTTAAAAAAGTTCAGTTACAGGCTTGCTGTTCTTGAACTGTTTGTAAGTTTCTGTGAGGCCATTTTTTGCTTGGGCTAAAGGGAAGTCTCTCTGTTGATCAGTGGCAGTGAAAAACATTGAGCAGCCTGCCTGCCCCTGTGGGAGTGGTTACTGACTTGAAATTAGAAGTTATGTACTCACCATAACGTTCCATCTGAGTAGGTGTATTCATTTGTCTGCAACCTGTGGGTTATGGATCTGATATCGGATCCGAACCGGCATGGTTTTCCAGCTATGGATCCGAGCTCTCAGCTCCTCCCCTCGCCCATAATGCCCTGCTCTCCCTACATGACCTCAGATCGAGTTTGCTAACAATAGAAATACCCTAAAAAGGGTAACACATAATATGCAGGAAACTGACAAGGCCAGGGGGATAGGAGGGCGGGATGGTTGCAGACAAATGAATACACCTACTCAGATGGAACATTATGGTGAGTACATAACTTCTAAATATGAAGTAGGAGATTCATTTGTCTGCAACCTGTGGGACAGAGTCCCCAGCTACCTGAATCTTGGGCGGCCATCATGGAAGGATATTCCGCAGCACCACGGAGCCAAAGGATGCTCTACCTCTAGATGTAATATCCAACTTGTAGTGGGAGATAAAGGTATGAGATGAAGCCCAAGTGGCTGCTGAACAAATATCATCCAGAGGAATCCTAGCTTTAAAGGCCGCTGAAGTAGAAACTGACCGGGTTGAATGGGCATGTACTCCCTCCGGTGCGGGAGTTCCAGAAGCTTGATAAGCCAATAAGATGCACTGCGAAATCCAGCGTGATAAGGAGACTTTGGAAATTGGTTTACCCAAATTGAATTTAGCAAAGGAAATAAACAACTGGTCGGATTGTCTATGACCAGCTGTCCTGTTCAGATAAAATCTAAGTTGCCTGTGAATATCTAAGGAATGTAGCTTGTATTCACCTTTGTTTTGATGTTTAGGAAAGAAAACAGGGAGGTTAATGGATTGATTAATATTTGCTTCAGAAGCTACCTTAGGAAGAAAGGACGGGTTGGTCCTGAGGTATACACGGTCCGGATGAAACACCAAATAAGGAGGCTTGACGGATAAGGCTTGAAGTTCTGAAACTCTCGGCCGAGGTAATGGCTACTAAAAAGGCAGTCTTGAAAGATAAAAATTTCAGATCTACCGTAGCCGCAGGTTCGAAGGGGGGAGCGGTCAAGGCCTGAAGGACCAAAGAAAGGTCCCAAGGAGGAACCACTTGCTTTACAGGGGGTCTGAGGAGGAAAGTACCTTTTAGGAAAATCTTACACAATTTGGCAGACATCAGTGGACTGGAGTCTTGACCAATATGATAGTGAGAAATTGCCGCAAGTTGCACTTTGACCGTGGAACTGCTGGCACCCTCATTAAAAAGAGTGGTTAGAAAGTCAAGCACCAGAGGAAGGGGAACTGTGAAGGGGTCTAGACCTTGCCGCTCCGCCCAAAAGGAGAATCGTTTCCACTTACTGCGGTAAACTTTCCTGGTAGATGGTTTATGAGCCGCTACCAGGATGGCCTTAACTGGAGACGAAATACCGGGAGTCCTGATCAGGAGTGGAACTGGAGCAGCCAAGCAGTCAGCTTCAGGTTGTCCAGATTCGGGGTTGATAGATGGGATGGGTGAGATATCCGATCAGGAATGGGATCTAGAATCCAAGGAGGATTCACTGAGTGAGACCTTAGGAAAGGGAACCAGATCTGTCGAGGCCAGAATGGGGCAATGAGAATCATTCTGCACCCCAAACGAGAGGCTTTCTGAAGAACTTGGAGCATCAGAGGCAAAGGGGGGTAAGCATAAAGAAGACCGGGGGGCCAAGCATGCACCAGAGCGTCTCTTGGGGTATCTCCGGGAGGAGGTGTTAGAGCAAAAAAAACTGTCGCACTTGGTGTTTGAAGGAGACGCAAAAAGATCGCAACAAGGAGTTCCCCACCGTGCGAAGATGCGTTTCGCTACCTGAGCATTGAGAGACCACTCGTAAGGGGAGAGAATGGTGCGAGTTTGTCCGCAAGGATGTTGGACCGACCCGGAATATGCATTGCGATGAGAAAGCGGTTGGTGGAGATTGCCCATTCCCACACTCTCATGGCTTCTCGACAAAGAGGGTAAGACCTGGTTCCTCCCTGTTTGTTGATATACCAGACAGACATTTTGTCCGACTGAATCGCAATAGTTCCCAAGGGAAGAAAGGCCTGTAGTGCTTGCAACGCTAAGAGCACTGCTCTCATCTCTAGAACGTTGATATGCAGTAAGGTCTCTGAATCGTTCCACGTGCCTTGGACCGTCCGGCCTGCAAATGCCCCCACCCGAGGCGGGAGGCGTCCGTGGTCACCGTGGCGAGAGGGGGAGAAGCACAAAAGGGGCGGCCTCCGTGGAGATCTGGAGAGTGGAGCCACCACAGGAGGGACCGCTTGCAAGCCTTGCTGATCGCAATGGGATGATGCATAGGAAGAGCAAGATAAGACCCCTGAACTAGGAGTGTCCATTGAAGGACGCGCATATTGAACCTGGCGAGAGGAAGAAGAGCTATCGCTGCTGCCATGGACCCTAGAGCCCTCAGGACCAACTCCGCCAGAACTGAGCTGGAGTGGAGAATGGCCCGCACCTGGATCTGCAGATTCTGAATTCTGTCCGCAGTGAGGAAGGCTCTTAACTGTCTCGTGTCAAACCTGGCACCTATAAAGTCTATGAACTGCGTAGGGGCTAGGATGGATTTTTCTGTATTTATTGTGATGCCCAGACGGGGAGCTAGATGGAGAAAGGAATCTCGTGCCAATAACAGTAGATGCCTTGTTGGAGCGGTGAGAAGCCAGTCGTCCAGATAAGGAAAGACCTGCACCCCCTGAAGCCTCAGGTGGGCCGCTACCACTGCTAATACCTTGGTGAACACCCTGGGGGCTGTGGTGAGACCAAAGGGAAGGACCCGGAATTGGTAGTGACTGGCTTCCAGCCGGAAGCGGAGAAACCTCCTGGAGCGCCTGTCCATTAGTATATGGTAGTACGCATCCTTGAGGTCTATAGAGCACATCCAGTGATTTTCTCCCAGAAGGGGGAGAATAGACTGTAATGTAACCATTCGGAACTTCTCCTTGGGAACTGCCAGGTTCAAGAGTGAAAGGTCTAAATATTGGTCTTAGATCCCCCGTCTTTTTTGGCACTAGAAAGAACCTGGAGTAGAACCCTGATCCGATCTGGTCTGGGGGGACGGGCTGGATGGCTCTTTTCTTTAGCAGATGGCCAATTTCTGCCAAAGCGGCCTCCCACTGACCGGGTGGAACGTCGGGGAGAAACTTCAATTTTGGCATGTGATGAAAAGGGATGCGGTATCCTCTGGATATGATGCGGAGGACCCAGCGGTCTGATGTTATGGACTCTCATGCCGCTAGGTGCTCCGAAAAACGTCCCCCGACTGCCTCCAGAGTGGGCAGCCGGGCAACCCTTCAGGGCTGCTGCGCGGGCCGTTCAGAGAAGGGTTCTCTGGACCCGAAGTTCCTGGGGAGCCCCTCTGCCCCTGGGGCGGCGTCCTCCCTGTCCTCCTCTGCCACGGAAGGACTGGTTGTCCGGAGCGGGTTGGGATTGCTGCGACTTCCGGAACCACATTTTCTGGCCCTTTTGGTTCCTAGAATAGGGCCTCTGGGGCACAGAGAAGCAGATTCCGACAGCAGACAGCATCTTCCCGTCCTTTTCGCTCTGGGTCAAAGTATCACGAACAGTTTTGCCAAAGAGGGCAGAACCATCGAAGGGAGCATTCGCAAATGATGCCTTGAAGGGCTCCGTGAAATCGCAATGACGGAGCCAGGCCTGACGTCTAGTAACTAGGCCTGCCCCTGCGGCTCTAGCGGCACCTTCCGTAGCATGGGACAGTAACCGCATAGAGGTATTAGTCACGGACCTGAGAGTGGCCATACGGGTGGAGTGCAACAATTTGTCCTCCGACATGGACTCTGGGGGGGATGCAGCATATTCCTTGAGAAGATCGCGCTGCATCCTAATCACATGTGCCAGGTAGTTCAGCGCCCTCACTGAAAAGGTCGCTGAACTAAACATCCGCTTCCCCAAGCGGTCCATCATCCGAGACTCCTTGCTCGGGGGATGGACTGAGGGGCTCTCCTGAGCAAGTTCCCTCTTGGTGGCTGCCGCCGTCAACATGGCATCTACCGGAGGCCCCTTACTCCAGTGGGCACGGTCAGCCGGAGGACTAAGTATACGGTCAGGCCTTTTGGAATTGGCTCCACGGTGTCCGGTTCCTTCCACGCCCTGGTAGTAATCAGGTCCACCAGGGGGTCGGCAGGAGGGGACACCCAAGAGGTAGACTGGCCCGCTTCAAATGCCTCCAAGAACACGGACTCGTCCGAGGAAGACTTGGGGGCAGACCCCCCCCCCTTATGCGAAGCATTTCCATGATGTCTCCAAAGGAGACATCCTCGGGGGGGTGATCTTGGGGAGCCTTCCCCTTCCTCCAAATCCATGTCTTCAGTGAGAGACTCTGGGGAGTCTATGTGCCTCCTTTTGCACGTATGCTTGCGAGGGGCATCCTCCGGGGGGCTGTCAGAGGACTCCTCGCAAGCTGTGACATGTTCCAAAGGAACAACTTGGGGCAAAGGAGCGGGCTGTCCCAGTGGCCGGATGGTGGAAGCCTGGCCCAGTGCAGATGGAGCACGGGACAGAGCTGAAGCAAGTGCCGGGGGTCCGGAAACCCTCAACAGGGCCCTCTCCACTACATCAAAAGCCGAGGGGGAGCCGACCTCGAACAAAGGATCCGATAATCTGCCCCCCCCCCCAGGATCCGAAGAGTGGATCGGAGCCGGCACCGAAGCACTCTGATCCGAGGGGACAGTGCGCTCCGACACGGACGGCGCCGAAGGAGCACTGATCCCCCCGGATCCGAAGCTCGGATCCAGGCTCAGAGAGATCGGATCCGAAGCACTAGAGGGCAGGGTCGGATCCGAAGTACCCAGTACTATCGGCGCCGACCCACCCCCTGCTTCGAAGCTGCTCGGCTCCAACTGCTCTGAACCCGGGTAGCGGGTCGCAGAAGGAGCTATAGGTTTAAAGAAAGGGGTCGAGCTCCCCCCCAGGGGGGGGGGGGAGCCAAGAGCACTCCCATCTGCATCTGGGCCTGGATGAACCTTATCATCCGGTCCAGATCAGCATCAGATAAACTGTACGTAGATCTCGACGAGGCTACCGAGGTAGGCCTTGAGTGCCTCCTCGATAGCCTCGATGGAGATCGGGTCTCCTCCTCCTCAGGTCCCGGTGAAAAGCACACAGGAGACCGGAGCCGAGGAGGGGGAGAACCAGCAGACAAGGAGGCCGGAGGAGAAGCCCGCTTGGCAGGCAGGGCCGAAACAGAGGTCTCGGCCCGCCGCTTATGGTGCTTCTCCCTCCGGTCCTTCTTTCTTGCTTCCCTCTCCTCCAAACCACTACAGGGAGGTTGAGTCCCAGGTGGAGAAGGGGGAGCCGGAGAGGAGGGAACCGTAGACATGGTACCTCCCGAAGGAGCGGTAGCCGGAGCAGAGTCCGGGGCAAAAGTCCCGCCAGGACCAGCTTCGACCTCCGCTCCTTCAATGCCCTGGGGTTGAACCCTGCACAAATGGAACATCCAGAAGTGAGGTGTTCAACCCCAAGGCATCGAACGCACAGAGTGTGGCCATCAGCAGGGGAAAGCTTATGGCCACACACTGAGCATTTCGAAAAAACAGCCTTAGGTGGTTCAGACATCCCAAGGACACTAGTTTTTACTTTAGACTAAAAAAGTAAAAGCTAACTAGTCAAACAAACACAGGCCCAAACACACACTACGCACCAGCGAGGGGAGGGAACTAAAAGTTATAAAAGTTAATAAAACTAAACAACTTTAAGCTAATAATAAGGGAAACCTATAACTTTCACACAAAACCGTCTGAAAAAACCTTAAATTTAACGCTAAAATAGCAGTAATAAACACTTAGCTGTAGAGCTCTCAGAAACCAATCTGGTCACCAGCGCGGCAAACTAGATCCGAGGTCATGTAGGGAGAGCAGGACATTATGGGTGAGGGGAGGAGCAGAGAGCTCTGATCCATAGCTGGAAAACCATGCCGGTTCGGATCCGATATCGGATCCATAACCCACAGGTTGCAGACAAATGAATCTCCTACTTCAGATCTGTAGTTTTATTGGCCATTTTGGGTCAATTCCAAAACTCCATCTTCCTCTCTTAAAACCTGGTTGCCTCGTGGTTTTGGCATCTTTTCAGGCTTTTTGGCTGTTGGTGAAGCACTCACCAAGAGGAGAAAACGCTGAGAGAAGAAAGGAGCCACTTTTGAGATTAAGTATTTTTCCTCTGTTTGCTAAGTTTTTCTGCATAGCCGCCTATTTTGAGCATTTTCTGGCTTGTTAAATTTGATTTCTGCATTAGTAAATGTATTTAGAGCACAACCTAGAGCTGTTTACTGAATTTCCTGTTTGCACTTATTTTTAAAATCGTTTTTTTCTCAAAACTTGCATTTTATCTGTCTCTGACCTAGCACTCTTGTGTGGGGTAATTTACTGCACTGTTATAACTTGTTGATACTTGTGAACCTCTGCTATCTCTGAAAAAAACAAAAAAAATCTTGCTTTTTTTCCCACTTTTCTGATATTTAAAAAAGTTCAGTTACAGGCTTGCTGTTCTTGAACTGTTTAAGTTTCTGTGAGGCCATTTTTTGCTTGGGCTAAAAGGAAGTCTCTCTGTTGATCAGTGGCAGTGAAAAAGATTGAGCAGCCTGTCTGCCCCTGTGGGAGTGGTTACTGACTTGAAACTGTAGTTTTATTGGCCATTTTGGGTCAATTCCAAAACTCCATCTTCCTCTCAAAACCCTCTTTTGCGCGTTTTTGAGCATAGCGCAACAGCGGGCAGCGCCGCCTAATTGGGTTTAAACTATTCCTGGCTCCACAAAGTCTGCTGTTCACTTTTTCCCTTAACTGCTCTCTCAATTTAAACACCATATTCTCATTCTAAGGCCCTTCACTGGTCCAATTAAGTAATCCTACAAGTTAGCACTATTAAACCATAAACACTACTTACTCTTATACTCTCTACGATTACCCTGTCCTCTATTGGTCCATCTTAAATTAAGTTTCCCTATATTACTCTAGCATGTCCAAAGGTCAGTCAATGGTTTCCTCTCCAGTCCAGCTGGTGAATCTGGGAATTTTGAGGCAATGTTACAACTGTCTCATGTACACGGACAACCCTTTCCTCCTCCAAACAGGTTCAAATATATGTGAGATATGCAACTATTTAGCCAAACTGGAGGCTGAGCGCTCTCATCTCAAAACTGGTGTAACCAGTCAGGAGGAGAAGGTAACCTCACACAACACAATTCCAGTATCACATAGTCCCACCACATCAGCAAACCAAACACATAAATACACAAAAACATACTCAGAGGCTCTAAATAAAAATCTACCTAAGCAACAGAGACCTCCAAAGCAGACATCCAAGCAAACGCTACCTCAAAACAAAACACGCACAACACATAACCCACAAAGTCAGTGTGCCAAGCAGCCACAGCCCTTAAGGCTGAATAACACACCCGATACTCTTATAATAGGTGACTATTGTCAGACACACTGACATCCCGCTCACCAGGCTGAATAAAGAGAAGGTCACGGGTGAACTGCCTGTCGGGTGCTAGGATCCGCCACATAATGCAAGCACTCGGGTCACTCCAAAGCAAATACAAATATGACTCAGTCATTGTACATGCTGGTGTGAATGACCTGAGACGTACCTCCCTGGACTACATGGAGAGACAGAGGAGCTCTCTGATCATGAAGCCCAGGCTGGTATGACCCTGACCTTGAGCAGCATCTTACCCTCACCTAGAATGATGCCACAGTACAAAGAAAAAATGATCGATTTTAACAATTGGCTAAAATTTTGGTGTCATTCAAAGGGGACCCAGTGTCTGTCAGCCTGGGATGACATGCTCGACAAGCCACGTTGCTTCGCTAGGAATGGCTTGCACCAGTCACCACTGGGCTTTCGGATATTGGCAAAGGCTCTTGCCACCCCCATAGTGCCTTTTTTAGGCAAGGCTCAAACGTCAAATCCACCCCCATAGACAGCACAAGGAACAAGAAACTAAGGGTAATGCTGCTAAATGCCAGAAGTCTTAGCCTCAAGATGCACACACTCGAAGCTCTCCTCAGTATGGAGAACATCGATATCTGTGCAGTGACAGAAACCTGGTTCAAGGCTCCAGAGAGCACCCCAGCACTACCAGGCTATACCTCATATCATGCTTTTCGGCCCCAAAACCCCGACCGAACCACAAAAGGAGGGGGAGTTTCCATATTTATCAAGGATATCCACACCTCCAGGTTAGTGGCATTGCACGAAGTATCAGAGACCATCCATGTGCAACTAACAGTGGGCAAGACTGCTTTTCAGTTTATAGCATCCTACAGACCACCCTCTCAAAGTCAGGAATCCCACTCTGCTTTCCTGAAAACATTGGAGAACATGACGATCTCTCTGAACACCATTATATTGGGCGACTTCAACTACCCAAACATTGACTGGGAGCACTACTCAAGCCCCAGCACCTTAGCCCAAAGGTTCCTGGAAATTATTAACTCAAATGCTATGGAACAACTAGTCACCACTCCAAGAGGGGACAACATACTAGACCTGATCATTACCAACATGGGGACTCTATGCTCCACACCAGAAGTATATCCCTCATTGGTAAGATCAGACCATAAATTAATTTCACTGGATGTCCACATCCCGACCCCACCCTCAGCCCAGAAAACCACAGTGAAAAACTTCTCAAAAGCAAACTTCTCACTTCTCAAAACCGAAGTGGAATCCTTCAAGGCCCCAGGGCCAGTAGAAACTACGGCCCAAACTGCAGAATCCTATATAAACGCATTCTACGGACATCTCCAGGAATGCATGGATCATGCTATCCCAAACAAAACCAAAACCCAATCATCCAAGGGCAGGCGTCCAGTCTGGTGGACCCCTGCCATAAACTGTACAACAGAAGGAGGAAGCTACTACATGGAGCAAAATCCCAAATAGGGAAGGCATCTCTGATCAGTACTAGCAAAAAATTACGATCCCTCAAAATACTCCAAGGCCAGCTTCGAGAGAAAAATTGCACAGGACACCAAAGACAATCATAAGGCTTTTTTCAGTTATGTTAGAAACCTGGGATGCAACTCCCAGACTCGTTCCGAGTTGATTCTAAACGACAAAAAAATACACTGAACCCACAGACATCGCCAATATCCTGCCAGACAGGTTCAGTGCAAACTTTTCCACCCCTTCCCCCCAAAAGAGCAAGTATCTATGCCGGCAGAGGGCTGCCTCCCAAACATCTCTGATGCTCAGGTGAAGGCTGCCCTCTCCAAAGCAAAAAACACTGCTTCCATGGGACCAGATGGCATCCCAGGTTGCGTCCTACATGAACTCCAAGAGGAACTAATCCCTCAAATGAAACAGCTATACAATCTCAGCCTCACTACAGGATATGTGCCCACAGAATGGCGTACAGCAAACAGTGGTCCCACTCCACAAAGGTGGAGCCTCTATGGACCCTGGAAACTATTGCCCCATAAGCCTGACTAGCTTAGTCTGCAAGGCTATGGAGAGGATCATCATGGAGCTCATAAACAAAGACACTGGGGACCTACAGACACTAGATCCTACCCAGTTCGGCTTTGTCAAGGGCAGATCCTGCCTTTTGAACCTGGTTGACTTCTTCGAAACAGTCACCAAAGCCATAGATGAAGGGAAGGTAGTCCACACAGCCTATCTGGACCTTGCAAAGGCATTTGACACAGTACCCCACTCTGGCATCATAGATAAGCTATCCAGCTTAAATATAAACCCCTATGTCACAAGATGGGTCGCAAACTGGCTCAAAGACAGAACCCACAGAGTGAGAGTTGCTGGAGCCATGTCAGACTCGAAACCGGTCACAAATGGCGTCCCACAGGGTTCTGTCCTGGGACCACTCTTGTTCGGTATATACTTTTCCGAGGTACAGGCAAACATGGGAGGACTATGGCTCACCAAGTTCGCAGACTACTACAAACTGGGCGCCATAATCAACTCTCCAGCTGAGACAAACATCCTTCAAAAAGGTCAGAGACAGATAACTGGTGCCAGCGCCATGGTTTAAAGCTAAACGCCAAAAAATGTATAGTCATACCCTTTGGCAAAAACAATGTGCCCACAAATTACCACATAGGCGGAAACCCATTAAGTACAGAGAAAATTATTAGGGACCTGGGGACCCAAGTTGATAGCAATCTCTCCTTTGAAAACCACATTGCCAAAGTGGTTAGAAAGACCTTCTACATAGCCCACCTCATCACGAAGGGTTTCACATTTAGATCAAGAGAGGTAATAGTGCCCCTTTATTCATCCCTCATCAGGCCCATCATAGAATACAATGCCCCTTTTGGGATGTACCTTAACAGACACCTGCAGCAATTAGAAAGACCCCAAAAGTATCTCACCAAGAGGATCAAGGGTCTCAAACAGATGCCATATGCTGCTCGGTTAAAAAACTCCAGCTCTACTCAGTTGCATACCGCCTACTTCGAGGCGATCTATGCCTGACATACAAAGCTATGTCAAATCCAGAATTAATGGACATGCTCCACCTCAGTAAATCTAAATTCCTTAGAGCCACACGCTCAAGGGACTTGAACCTCAGCACAGAAATAAATAGAACTTGCTGGAGGGACAGGTTCATAACCCAGAGGCTCACGAACTGGAATTCTATTCCAGCGCGAAGGGAGGCAGAGCACCTCAATGAATCTCTTCAAGAAGAAACTAGATAGGTGGATGGGGGATCGTAGGTTTGCCCCAGGGATTACTCCCGTGTCACTATTACACAGAGGCACAGTAAACTAAACCTTAAAAAGGGCACAGTATACTCAAATCAAGGGGTGGTGTAAGCCATACAGAATCGGGCCAGGCTTATAATTGCCCCAGGGCAGATAGCCTAGTATGAACCTATGAGAGACCACTCGTGATGCAACAGGATGCATTTGTTCAGTTTGTCCACTATTACGTTGGAGCTTCCTGGGATATGCACTGCTATTAGAAAGTGACATGGGTAAAATCTGGTTCCACCTCGTTTGTTGATGTACCAGACTACAGACATGTTGTCTGACTGGATTGCAATCGTCCTCAAAGGAAGACTTGCAAATCTAGAAGCACTGCCCTCAATTCTTGGACACGGATGTGTAAATTGGCCTCTTGCGGGCATCAAATGCCTTGAACTGTTATTCCCAGATAATGCCCCACACCCAATCTGGGAAATGTCTGTGGTCACTACAGCAGTGGGCAGAGAGGCGTGAAAGTGTGGCTCCTTTTTCTCTTACTTCATAAACCAGGATTAGAGCCTTCTTGCAGCGATTTATCAAAATCGGACAAGACACCGGCTGTGTCAGTACTGACCACTGCAAAGCTAAGAGACACTGAAGCAATCTCATATGAAACCTTGTGAGGGGCACTAAGATTATGGCCACTGCCACAGATCCCAGAGCTTGTAGGACTAGAAGAGCAGGAACCTTGTTTTTGTATACGAGTTGTACTTGCGACCTTATTTTTTGTAGTCTGTGTAGAGGGAAAGAAGCAATACAAGAAACTGTATTGAGGCGTGCTCCTACAAATTCTAGGTCTTAGAGTCAACTGTAATTTCTCTCCATTGATCGTAATGCCCAAAGACTGGAAAAGATTCAATATGACGTCTGTGGCTTGAAGGAGTAGATGCCTGATGGGGGCAGCGAGAAGCCAATCTAGGTATGGAAACGCACTGAATCTGTGTAGCCTCAAGTGAACGGTTACCACCACCATGCGTTTGATGAACACCCTGAGGGCTGTGAAAAGACCGAAGGGCAGCACTCTAAACTAGAAATCACTGGCTTCCAGCTGGAAGCAGAGGAACCTTCTGGAGGATTTGTCCATCTTTATGTGGTAATGCGCGCCCTGAAGGTCTAGAAAGGGAAGGGTAGACTGAACAGTGACCATCTGGAATTTTGTTTGAACAAATCTGTTCAGAAGGCAGAGATCTAAAATTTGTATCCAGTCCCCTGTCTATTTTGGCACTAAAAAGAATCCAGAGTAAAATTCTGATCCCATTTGGTCTGATGGGACTTCTTAGATGACCTTTTCTAGCAGCGTTTGAACCTCTACAGCTTGCTTAGCCCCTCTGATTGGGAGAAACATCCAGGACTCTTCTGGAATTTTGGAACAAGAGTAAAAGGAATTTGGTAACCTGTGGTGATAACTTCGGGTACTTGGGTGCAGAGAATTATCAACAGCCAAGCTGTCTGGTGCAGTGAAAATCTTCTCCAGACTGCTTCCAGAGCTAAGCAATCGGTCCTCCATTCATGAATGCTGGTAGGGCTGTCCAGAAGAATCTCCGGAGCCCTGATTTTGGAGACCTCCGCTGCTACGGGGAGGGCGTCTTCCATTTAAACCCTCCCCCTCTGCCCCGAGGGAGTATTCACCATGTGTGTCCTGAAAAGGCCCTGGGAACTTTTTGAACCACATTTTTCCACTCCTCGGATTCCTAGAGTAGGATCATTGAGGAGTAGAGAAACTAATGCCCTCAGCAGAAAGGGTTTTTCCATTTTTTTTGCACCTGGTTAGTGTCTCTGACTTTGGGGCCAAACAAGGATGAGCCATCAAAAAAAGCATTGACAAAGGAAGACTTGAAAGGTTCTGCAAAGTCACACAAGTGCACCCATGTGTGGCACCTTATGGCAACACCTGAACCCACTGCCCTAGTCATTTCTTCAGCTGCATGAGCGATGAACTGCATGGACGAGTTAGATACAGACTCCATGGTGGCAAGCTGAGAAGCAACTGTATCCTGCTCCTCAGACACAGCTCCGCCGATGGTACCCAACAGCTCTTTTATCAGATCCCTTTGGAGTCTAGTGAAGTGTGCCATGAAATTCAAGGACCTAAGAACGAACGTAGTTGAAACAAAGACCCGCTTCCCAAACCTGCCCATTATCCAAGACTGTTAGGAAGGTTGGAAGTGGAACTCCTTGGCAAGTTTCTTTTTGGTGGCAGCTGCCAGCACTATGGCCTACCACTAAACCCTTTCCCCATTGTGGTTGGTCTACTGGAGCTGATGAAATTCTGTCTGGCCACTGGGAAACTGGCTCTATGGAATCAGAAGCCTTCCACGTCCACTGCGCGATCAGCTTACTAAGTTAGTCAGCAGGTGGAGGTCACCTAGGAAATAGATTAGCAAGCACTGAAAGCCTGCAAGAACAGACACTGAGGATGGGTTTGTGGGCTTTCAATCACCTCTCTGTTTTAAGATTTCCAGATATCTCCAAATGAGATCTTCAGGGGGTGGACTGGGGGGAACCCTCCCCTTCATTCTAGTCTGTCTTCTGTGACAGATTCTTCTGGAGAATCTAGATACTTCCACTTGCAAATCTTCTTACAGGGTGGTTCCTCAGTGGGAATCTGAGTTAGACTCCTAAGAGGAAGGGCCCTGAACAGGGATATCTTGCAGTTTTGGTGCCAGTTGTCCCGACGTGAAATATGGTGGCAGCTGTGGCCCAGAAAGTATAAAAATGTGACACTCCAACGTAGATGGACAGCAGAACTAAGCCCCAGCAAGCCTATTGGTTCAGAGAGAACCAAAGATATCAGAGCCAATCCAGGTACTAAAGGAGCTTCAGTTGGCACCTTAACAGCTGGAGCTAGGGTAATCAAAATGCTAGGTTCTGATCCTGGAAAGGAGATCAGAGGAAGAAAATCAGGAGTTCTGGGAAAAAAAACGCCTAGACTCCAGAAGGGAGTCCCCTGGCCACCAAAAGCTGACCCACTAATCTCACCATGTCTACTTTTGAAAGACTTCTGGTTGATCGGACAGATACACCCGAGAGAGACTCTGGCCCATCCAAGAATGGACTGGGAAGTTGACCCAGAAAGGGAGTATCTTGTTTTGGGAGGTACAAATGCTTCAAGCTTGGGCACTGTATGTTGCGGAGCAGATGGAGAAGTCAGAACAGAGTGGATAGTCAAGGATGCTGGTACCAACCAAACTGTTGGTGCAGAGATGGTCAAGGTTGGTGCTGACTAGACTCGTCAGTGTCGAGGCTGTCAAACTGACGAAATTTTGTACCGAGGGGGACGCAACTGTCTGTGCTGAAGACAGATTCACAATTAGTTTAGGAACGTTTCTCTTCGGTTCCAAGGAGACTGATGGACCCGGAGATTTATGCTTTTTGGAGTTATGTCAGTTGAAAGCTCAGCACTGAATGACTATTTTATATGTTCAACTTTGGTGACAGACAACTCTGGCTTAGACAGGGCTTCAAAGGAGGATTTCAACAATCCTTTCAAAATCAACTTGTTCCGACACTCTGCCAATGCTCTATAACTAAAACCTTGCCAGATCTTAGTTTCTAATTGGGGAGCACCTAAGCAATACACAAAAGATGACTGTCTGAATTGGGCCTCTTTCTTCCACAATCTTACCACTGCTTAAAGCCAGATGTGCTCTTCTGCTTTTCCTGCATTTCAAAGAACACACACACCCTTAAGAGACAGAGAAAAAACCTACCAACAATGGTAGGGAGAAATACCAAAAAACTGTAAAGAGGGGAATATACCAGCGATGGTAAAAAAAGATTACCTGAAAGGTAAAATGGGGGGGATGACAAAATGGTAATACAGAATACCGTTGGGTAAAAAGGGTAGAGCTGATTTACACACTAAAAATAATAGAAGTGTGTGTGTGTGTGTGTGTGTGTGTGTGTGTGTGTGCGTGTGCGTGTGTGTGTGCGTGTGTGTGTGTGTGTGTGTGTGTGTGTGTGTGTGTGTGCGTGTGTGCGTATGTATATATATATATATATATATATATATATATATATATATATATATAGTTCTACCTGACAAACGAAACCCCACAACACCGACAACGCAATCACCGACACCACATAACTGACAGTACAAAAACACGAAAAGTACAGTTTTGTACCTACCATAAATGTAGATGTTCGAAGATCCACATTGCTGCAGTCCTAACACTTGGGGTAGTCCGCTGTCCCAGTCGGCCCGAATACCAAAGTATATGGCTGACGTCGGTCAAGGCGCATTAGTCTGACGTCAGGACGTCAGGGTACAAATGCGCATGACCGACGTCATATCCTCAGTCTTTTCTTGCCCCAGATGTCAGAAGACCCTAAAAAGATAAGGCTAAAACCAAAAAACACCACACACTCCTGCACCAAATATATATACAATATATA
Organism: Protopterus annectens; assembly: GCF_019279795.1. Lineage (NCBI taxonomy): Eukaryota > Metazoa > Chordata > Ceratodontiformes > Protopteridae > Protopterus > Protopterus annectens. Next base: position 679,701,638 of record NC_056747.1, on the reverse strand, counting down.
CAAATTTACAAGAGTATAACCTCACCCACACAACCACCCCTAAACACAGAGGGAAAGGAGGGAGGGTAAATTGGACTGCAGCAATGTGGATCTTCGAACATCTACATTTATGGTAGGTACAAAACTGTACTATGTTCTTCATACCACATTGCTGCAGTCCTAACACTTGGGTAGAATCCCAAAGCAGAGGTAAGGGAGGCTGGCAAATCATAAGGAAGCAGGAGCTGACAACATGCCCTGCAAAATAGCCGTGGCAAAACCAGCCCTAGATTTAGAGTAGAGAGGAAGGTGGTAATGCTTAGAGAAAGTATGCACTGAACTCCAAGTAGCTGCCTCCAAAATATCCTTAGTTGCCACCCCCCTTAGAAATGCTGTTGAAGTGGCAGTAGCCCTAGTGGAATGAGGCCTAATACCAGCTGGAATCTCCTTACCATGATGGGAATAACAAAATGCAATGCAAAACCCAATCCACTTAGAAATAGTTTGTTTTGACACAGGCTTGCCCTGAGAACTCAAAGCAAAAGAAACAAACAACTGCTGAGACTGCCTAAAATCCTTAGTCCTGCTTAAATAATAACGCAACTGCCTGTGTACATCTAAAGTGTGCAAAATCTTTTCCCCCTTATTTTGGGGATCTGCATAAAAGGTAGGCAAATGAATAGTTTGGTTTAAAGCCACACTAGAAACCACTTTAGGCATAAAGGAAGGATTAGTACGTAAAGATACCCTATCCTTATGAAAAATCAGGAAAGGCTCAACCGCCATAAGGGCCTGCAATTCAGACACCCTTCTTGCAGATGTAATGGCTAACAAAAAGGCAGTCTTCCATGACAAATATTTCAATTCAGCAGTAGCTGCAGGCTCAAAAGGTTGTAGAGTGAGTTTCTCCAACACAAAATTGAGGTCCCAAGCAGGAGTAGGAGCTCTACGTGGGGTCTTATATTCTTTGCCCCTCTAAGAAATTGCTTGAACAAAGGATGAGAAAACAATGGTGGGTCACAATCATAGTGAGCTGAAATTGCTGCAGCATGAATCTTAATGGAAGAGAAAGACAAACCTTTGTCCAATAACTCAGTAAGATATTGAAGAGCCACACTCAAATTTGGCTCAGAAACATCCAAATCCTTTGCTGCACACCAAAATAAAAATCTCTTCCATTTTCCTGCGTACACTTTCCTTGTACTAGGTCTTCTGGCTTCCATAATCACATTCAAAACTTGTTGAGGAAGCTGAGACCTGCCATGGTTCAAAACAGAATATGCCAGGCTGTTAGATGAAGAGAGTGAAGCTTGACATTGAGCAGATGCCCGTCCTCCTGAGACAATAGGTGTGGAATCAAAGGTAAGGGCCATGGAGGCTTCCTTACCAGACTCCTCAGCAATGGGTACCAGTGCTGCCGAGGCCAATCTGGAGCTATTAAAATCATCCTTGGCTTGTCTTGTCTGACCTTTAGAAGTACCTTTGGGAGGAGAGGCAGAGGTGGAAAGGCATACACATGAAGATTTTTCCAACTGAAAGAAAGAGCATCCACTTTCCAGGCTGTGTGATGAAACCTTTTTGTGCAAAACTTTGGCAGCTGGTGGTTTAGTGGAGAAGCGAACAGATCTATGTCCACAGTTCCCCATGACACTGTCAATGTCTGAAATACATGAAGATCCAGTTTCCACTCGTGGGGATCCATGAATGCCTGCTTAAGACATCTGCTAAGGAGTTCTGTGCTCCTGGCAGAAACCTTGCTTGAAGATTCAGCTGCAAGCTTAACGCAGTCTCCCACAAAATCATTGCTTGCCTGCATAGAGGATAAGAATGTGTTCCCCCTTGTTTGTTGATGTACCACATGACAGTTGTGTTGTCTGTTAGAATCAACACCTGCCCTGGAAGAAGTAAATCCTTGAAAGCCAGTAATGCAAACTGGACTGCTAACATCTCCATGTTGATATGTAGATGCTGCAGTCTGGCAGGCCACTTGTCTTGTATCCACTTTCCATTCAGATGAGCTCCCCAAGCTGTGTCTGAGGCATCTGTCGTTAGAATCTGACTCGCCTCTGGCCGGGTCACAGAGAGTCCCTTGTTTAGGTGACATTCCTGAGCCCACCACAAAAATTCCTTTTGAATGCAAGGTATTATTTGAATGACAGTGTCCAAATCCTGGCAGTGCTGTGTCCATACATTTATGAGATACCATTGCAGCTTCCTCATATGCAGTTTGGCATTGGGAAGTACCAGAATACAAGATGCCATGAACCCTAAGGCTTGAAGGACTGTCCTTGCAGTCAGCCCGGACTGATGAGATAGTTGATGGAAGTAAAGAGAAAGATTCTTTTGTTTGTCCGGGGTTAAAAAGGCCATCTGGGTTGCTGTATTCAGTCTC